>NW_020449352.1:0-92717 GCF_003343035.1 Apteryx rowi | reverse complement strand
AAAAAAAAAAAAAAAGGCCCTAAACCCCAACCGTACTGTTATTACCAGCCCCACTGAGTGGGCTCTCTGTTCTTTAGCAGTAGTATAATCGGTTTACCACCTCYTTTTGACATCTGCTTAACTGGGAGCATTAGTTGAGGTGCTTTTTGTTTGTCCAGTGCAAATGAATTAAAATTGCTGAGCTGTGCAAATGCATCAAGTCAGAGAGACTAAGATGAATGCAATGCCATTTTTTTAATTCAATCTCTTCTGATACATTTTTCACCAGGTTTGTTCTTGTACATACTAAGAAAGCCTGTAAGTCAATGAGCTCAAATATTTGCGCTCTTTGTCCAAAAACTGTTTTTCTTCCTCTGTGGGTCAGGCCAAGTGCCAATCAAAGTTGTTTTTCAAGCCTCTCTTCCCTGCAGTAGGACTGCTTTTTTTTTTTTTTTTTTTTTAAGGGTTTGGTTTTTGGAAAGGAGGTGTGTATTTAGAAGAGGGGGGAGGAGAAACATTAAAAATCGGTCAGAGAGAGAAGTAAATCTTAAAAATCATGTTTCTAGAATATTTTAATGGAAACAAAATCTTATTAAATGTGCATGCTTGGTATGTGCAGTTATTTTTTCCATAAACTCTTGGATCATATTACAGTTGATACTTGGTGCTCAGCTCTTAGCTCAGCTTGCGAGAAATGTAATGGATCAGAGAAGTGCACATCAGCACAGTCTGATTTTTAACCATTTCATTACGGGGTCCTTTCTTGGCTTTAACTTGCTGGCATTACTGCTTTAAGAAAAACAAATACTTAAAGAGAGAAGTTCTGTGGGGTTAAAGCCTGAAACAGCTTCAGACTTGACATATGTCTAAAGACATACCAATTAACCAGTGCCAAGTATGTCTGTGGAGAAAGCAGGGAGGGAGCTTGCTTTGTTCTGCCAAATAATCAGAATGTTTTGTTGACAAATAAAGTGGTGCTTGGCAGCAGCTTTATACCTAAAATTAATTTTAAATTATTTAAATTTGTGAAGCTGTAGTCTTATCCTGCTGGGTAGGTCTTTTTTGTATACCTCTTTAATATCAGCAGGGAGGGGGGGAAGAGTGGGGTAGATGGGACTATACCTTACTTTCCTGGTAACAGGAAAYTTGTTGGATTAGATGTTTTTCAAGTAATATAGGGAGGGTGATGGTTGTATGGTAATACATAGGAACCTGGTTGACTGTATTGAGGAAGACAGCTCAGCGCTGTCCTGGCCTGTCTGTGATCAGTTCAGCTACTTTTGTTACAAAATTGAAAATAAATTCTAGTAGCTGCTGGTGAAGCTGAGACAAACTCTTAACATATAGGTTTTTCGTGTTTGCGTTGGTTGTAGGATGACATTACTGCATCTCTTATAAGGCTGGACAGTAAATGTAGAAGTACAAAGCTTCTGACTACATCTGTAATCATTTAAAAGTTGGTATAATAAAATCACTGTAAATTTTAACCTTTTGCACTTCATTGGCAAGCATGCAAGTAGAAAACAGGAAAAAAAAAAAAAAAAGGCTTGGTGGAAGTGAGATGCAAATTTGACCTGAGTCTCGGTGTAATAATCTTCAGATAAGTGCTGCCTCATCTGTTCTTTTGATGGTATTTTTTTAATGCTCATGTGATAATATACCGGAAAAATGATTGGCTTTAAAACATTTTGAATCTCTTCTGCCCTCCTCAGTTTTAAGGCTTTATTTCAAACCACTAGAATGCTTGCTGTTTAGGTAGTGCTGTCGTCAGATATTATAGGGAAGAAAAACAAGCCTTCTACTTGGTGGCCTGTAAGGAAATTCAGAACAGTTTAGCAGACTTTGAATTCTCRTGGGTGAGGGCAGATTTCTCTTTCAACAGGAAAAGAAAAAAAGCTAGATGCAGCACTTGAGGTTTCAGTTAAATTCAAATTAATCAAAGTTATGTTTTGTTACAAGAAGCTCTATTAGGGTAGTGTTAGAAACTTGCTAAACATCCCCTAGGTATATTTGCCTATGAGGAAGATCTGTAATATTAAAAAGATAAGAAATTTCCGGTTGTATTTATTGTTATGGGACACTTTAAATAACCAGATAAACTTGCAGAACAATTGCTGCTAATCATAAGGGCTTAGATATTCATAGATATGAGAGCTGAATTATTGGTTTTTTAAAACAAATAATGACAAGCAGTAATAATGATGCTACTTTAGATTTTGTGAGCAAGCATCTTGAAAAAGACARCCAACGGTAATGTTTTGATTCAGTTTAAAATAAATGGAAGAATGAGCAAAACTAGATCTATAGTTAAAATTCTTGATATTGATGGGCAGACTTTAAGCTGTGGTGTCGGATTGCTAGAAGTAGATGAAAGTACTTAAAATGGTACCTGATTGCTGTAGCCAAGTTTTCCATAGAGGTTGCTGAGAGCTGTTGTCATTGCTATAACCAGTAGTAGTTCTCCAGCTCTAGAGTTTAAAAATCCTACATGTGAGGGAACTGAGTAAGGAAGTCACCTGGCCTGGGGATCTTAGGGCCTTAAATCTGAAGGAGATCTGGAGCCTGTTTGAAATCCAAGATTCTTATACCTGAAAGGAATCTGTTTCCCAAGCAAGACAGCAAAAAGTATAAGTAGAGCTCAGTATTTATTTGGGCAGATAACTCTCTTGGGAGGGATTTTAAGAATAAGCAGAGTCTTCAGAGGATGGAAAAAGTCTGATATTTCAGGAAATGTAGGAACAGGAAGAACATGCCAAAATGTAAAGCTTAGTTGCAAATTGCAAAGCACATGAAGCAAAAGGTTCTTTTGCATATAAATACAGGTCATTGTTCAATGACAGTAGGATAGAAAACAAAATTAGTATGAGAGCAGATCCCAAACTAAATATTTGTTTTGTGTTAGGCTTCAGTGAGAGGAATATAAGGGCAACAGCTAAATGGATAATGGGGAAGTGTACTCTAGGAACATCTCGTACTGTTGGCAAGGTGGAATTGCATCTGAATCAGCAGATACTCCTAGTTTGAGCCTATGTCCATGCTAGAATCCTGGAAAAAACTGTATGAAATCCTAGATCTAGTTCTCGTCTTTAACAGACCTGCCAAATCAGGGTGATCCTATGAGAAGGAAATAGTACTGAATATGATTGACATGAACAATTTTCAATGCTTGCCACTCCCCATGCCAGTTGTCATCTTTAACACAAATCTCAAATACTATGCAAGCTATTACAACAAATTTTGAAAGAAAAGCATACAAATATATGAGGAAAAAATGGCATGGTATCACCAAAAATAGGTCATGCTAGACTAATGTGGTAGTCTTCTGCTGATAAGTCATCTACTATAGTGTCCTCTTGTAAAAGCTTTAGAATGACTAAATCTAGATTTCATTCATTAAGTATCTGAAATAATGCCAAATACTGAATTCCTTGTTTCACTAGCAAGTCAACTGGAATTAAACTTTGGGACTTATTAAGACAAAGTGYTCTAAATATGAAAAGTTGAAATAGGTTTAAGAAGTAATCGGGCAAATTCATAAAGGAGAAGTTAAATGCAACCTGTAAATAGGAGATAGTGCCTATTGGAAATGCGTTGCTGCATGCTTTCCTGACTGTTGGACTTCTGTTATGGCCCCTGGTCAGTGATAGGTTACTGGGTGATATGGACCTTTGATCTGACACATTATGTCTGTTGTTATGCTCCTGTTAATTAGTAAAGGAATGGTAAGGAACTGATTGAAGTGGAGATGACAATGGGCCCTGCTGAAAGGGGAAGTCACTGTGCTGAAAGGAGACGATCTGTGGGCTTTTAAAGGTTCAGTTTTGAAACTAATCTGGCTTAATGCTTTCGTGAATCAGGATGAGAATGACTATTAACAGAATACGTTCATGAGACAGACGTGGTAGATATTGTCAATCCAGGGAAAGACCAGAATGTTTCTTAGAAAACTGGGAGACCTTGAGCACTGGAGTAGTTGGAATTGGGGTGAAATCCAGGGGCATGAAATGTAGAGTTATAGTCTGACAATTTGTTACTCATAGCTTTTTGGTAAAAGCAACTCTTTGGAAAGGCCCTTTAAGAAGCAGCTTAATGTCACCCTGCAAGGCAATTTAGTTGTTGGGGGGGAAGGAGGAGAAAGGAAGTCAGGAAGGATGGATCCAAACTAAACAGGCACGGAGGTGAGCTGGTTGGATGCTCAGAGAAATAGAGTAGTTATTTTGCGGAAGGAGACTAAGAGAATTTGCTTTTTTAATTCAGCGAAAACAGAAATGTCTAGAGTTGTGAGGTCGTGGTAGAGTTTGCGCTAGGTCTACTGCTGTCAAAAACCCACCTACTTTTAAGATAGAAAAATATGTGAAGGTTGTTAAATAAGGCAGTGCCTACAGTAGCACAAGCCTGGCCTCGGTGAGCTCTGGACTCAGTGAGGTCATGTCTTTATTTAAAAAAAAAAAAAAAAAAAAAAAAGCTTTATTGTGTTCTGTGTGGGTGAGTAAGAAAGTAGCCCAAAAGTGAACCAAAAAAGTCTGATGTCAGATCTCATAAGTCTGTTTAAGCTAAAATATGTCACCATGAGTCATGAAGGTGAACAGAGATGCCAATACAGTTTTGCAGAATTCAAGAGCCCTTTCAAGGATGTCTCAGCTACTTTAAGGAAATTAAACCTGGTTCAACCTATTCTGAACATATGCAAATTAAACTAGCTATGTCTGTTTGAAAAAATACCCCCAATTTTCACAATACAGCATCTCTGTATTATCAAGTTGCATAGTGTATTTTGCTTTAGAAATCTTACTATCAAACTTGACTGCCACAGACAATGTTATTTTGTAAAATGAAATAATGTCTTCCATACTTTTCACCACTTTCATTAATAAGACTTGTCGCTCTGTGGTCTTAATTCATGGTTGCCTAGATCACTTAAAATCTCTTCTGTGCCTCTTTCTAAAGGATTTTTCAAAATGATTTGCATACTTTAACATGAAAACCTGTTTTTTTCAGTTCTAATTCTACCAACTTTCTGTTTTATAAAAAATAGTGTATATGTATTCAGTATTCCTGTATTYCAATCCCTTGGAATTCTGCCACGATGAAACTAACTCAGGTCACTTCTACCACACACCTAGTGTGCACAGTTGGAGACAAAAGATTGGAAATATGAGCTCAGAGGGGTCCAAAATCTAAATGTAAAACAAACCCAGCCTTTTAAGGCAATTTAAGGATCTTAGCAACGGGTCCCTCACTGCCATCGTTTGTTTGTATTTTTTCTGGAGATATTTGTAAAAAAAATTTTGCAGAACAAGATTCCTCCCTGTGAAATAACTGCAGTGAAAATCCAGTAATGATTCTGGTTTCTCTCCTTGCCCATCCTCACAAGTCTTGCAGTAATCTGTGTCTTTTAGACTTTGACCTTTTTAAATAATTGTTCTCCCACCTCCCTTTGTTAATTGTTGTCTTTGTTGTCTGGAATCAGAGAGAGCGATTGTTCTTTTAAGGTGTGCGCTGATATTGAATGTTCCCATGTTCTTCCACTTTTATCTTAAATTTATGTAAAAGGTTTTCCTCTTACTTTTCTTGTTTCAACTGCTGAAGATGAGAACACAGACCTATTAAATTTTCAGTAGACCTGTAATGAGAGTGACATGAGTGAAATGAATCCCTAGTGAAGGAAAATGTTTTGCAATGAAAAGCTGTAACAGTTGACCTTGTAGGAACGGCACTCATTTAGAATAGTCACATTTTCTAGGTCTTTCCTGAATTACACGGAATTAATGGAGGTGGGAAAGGATAGGAAGAAAGTGGGGAGGAGGATTGTCTTCAAAAGAAACCTTGAGATTTAGTGTCCAGAATGGGTTAGTCAAGCATGGAGGTTGTCCTCTATTAGGACTTACTGTTGCTGGCAGGAGTGGTGCATTCCATCAGCCAAATCACAAGCTGTGGGTAGGGGATCAGGGTTTTGTGAGCATTTACTTTAAATTTATGCATATTACTTGATTAGTGCTTCAAATTTCTCATCTCTTTAAATGATGATGTTTTAAAATCTTTAAAAAAAGTATATATGGAGTTCATTAAGCATCCTTGGTTTTTCTTCTCCTCCACCTTGGTGAGGGAGATGTTAATACTCGTTCAGTTCTTTATTTGAACCATTTTTACTGGCTTGGGATAGTTGAGGGAGATAAGATAGTAAGGTAATTCTCCCCTGGCTTTGCTTAGCAAAGGGAGTTGGTCTGGAGGTTTCATTATCAGATTTTCATTTCCAGGGCTGGATAGTAAGAATGGATCACAAGCATAGTTTGCTTGGCTAGACTGAATATTTGCTCTCGTCTAAGTGGGTCAGGATAGAGTTGGGAGGGTTGGCATTTTCAGTAGAAAAGAAATTCAAATTGTCAGGAGAGACACCTTGGTTAATGAGAAATTGTACATCATCAGCTGCACAAAAACCTATGTGGAAATAATCTTTACTACTTGATTTTTCTGTTCTTTGCAGGTATTCCTGTTTGTATGCAGAGGTCGCTTCCATTGTTTTCTCTTCAACCCAGACTAGTAGTCTGTGCACTTAAAGTAGAAGTTATAGGAAGCCTTATGCAGATAACGGAAAGATTTTGTTGAATGCTGTTACAGAGAGGTGGGAATATTCCCCACGAACAATTTTTGCTGACTATTTATCAGTCAGTACATTGAATGTGCTAGGCATATTTCAAGAAATTCTACAGTGTTCTCAGTATGCTACCCTGGGCAAATTAGTCCCCAGGCCAGGGGAGGCCATGATCAAGGAATATTAATTTTAAATGTCTCCATTAACCACTAATTTCCTATTTTTATTATAGGGTACTTCTTGCATATCAGACTTTGGATAACTATCAGGGCAAAATACCAGTGCAGATGAGAGTTACTATTGCATGTTTAGGATGCTGAGAAACTTTGTTCTTCGTATAGACTAATATCAGCCATTGATTTATTCAAATATCTTTGTTCTCACCTCTTATTGAAATGGAAGGAAAGATGGTTTGAAGCACAGACTTTTGGGGGGGGGAGGAGGCGAAGGGTGGAGTGCTTTTGACAATTGTGGACTTAACCAGATGCAAATTGGGAGGGGGGCTGAAAGAGGTATAAATGATAGTACTTAGAGTAAGAGATTGAAATCTATGTTCTTAATCTAGAAAGATRTCTTAAGTCTTAGTTCTGAACTTCCCCAGTTACCTGAATTAGAGTAAGATAAATAATAGATACAGCCTCCTGACTAAACCTGTTTTATCTTGTTGATGACTCCCTTGCATTTCTCTCAAGATAAGCGTCTTGTTTTGATAGACCAGCAATAGACTTGTATGTCATTCTGAACTCAGTGCCCAACATAGTGATTTTGGTAACATAGTATGAGGATACCTACAATCCCTTTCCCCAGGCGATAAGATGGAAAAAATAAATAATGGAGAAAAGCACAAAGTGTTTCTGGCTTGGTTTGCTGTGAGTAAACTGGACCTGAAGGGGTAAGCCTGCATTGGATGATAAGTTCCTCATGGTCGTACTCCATATGGTGGTGTTGAAGAATAGACCACCATTAGAGTTGTGGCTTGAATCTTTTAGCATGCACAAATGTTGGGTTAACATGTGTGAAGGTCAGGAGAATGCCAGGAGAAATTGCCGCCTTGAGAATTTTGTGGAACTGTAGCTCTCTGTTATCTCTTCAAGTACAGAAGATGTCTGGAGAAGTAAAAGAAGACTTTAAACTCAGCATTTTCACCTATTCAGAATGAGCAATTAGTTCATAAATACAATCAATATAGCTCAGTTACTGCACTTTGCAATCAAAATGTGTAACTGTATGTGTTTTAAAGTGTTTTAAATGTGAACTTACTTTTGACATGAAAATAGAGAGAACTGTAAATTCTTCTAAAGTTAATTGATACTTAAAAGGATCAATGAAATTCTTCCTCAGAAAGGAGGACTAGTTACAAAGATGACTTCTCACTTAACATTCATAAACAAAGGAACATTTTGTGTGATTTGTAGGTAACCTGGGAATTAAGAATTTGTGCTTCTTAGCAATGCCACACAGACAGAGTAAAACAGGACTATACTGATGACACTGAGGAAGTGCTAGCTCTCTTGCTCTAAACCATTTTTAGAGCAGTACAGAATTGCTTACTTAAAACCATCTTTTATCTGTCTCTGAGCTATTACAGCATTGGATTTGCTCTGGCTGATATCRACAAAACAGAATTCAAAGCCAGCATATGTTCTCTCTTCTGTATGAATTGTGCAGTTAAAAATTATTTAATAAGACAGTATCTTAACAGCACTGAACCTAATTTAATAGCATGTGCCTGTAAATATGTCTAATATCTCCTGCTTTAGCATGTGGTGAAGGGAATATAGTTATATTATTGGCTAAATATGTCTGGAGGGGTTTTGGCCATGTGGTTCTAAATCTGTTTTAATATAATTATCTCTAACTTAAAAAATATTCCGTCAGAGTTGATTGACATTCTTCTCAGTAGAGCACCCTCGTTGCTGATTAGAGGTGTGGAAATAGTAATTTGTTCTAGCATTTAGAAATTTGATTAGACCTCTAATGAAATGGAACGCCTACACGCTGTCTAAATATTCTACCTGACACCAGTTGGATCTCATCCAATGTGAAAGAACACTTGAAATGTTGCTTTACTACAACATGTTGTGTGTCTTGAAATCAATGGTGCTGCCTGCGTGCAAATACCCACTGGCTGTTTAGCAAGCAAGAGTGAACCTTGACCTTCCCTGGAAGTCAGCATAGGGATTTGATTGTTCTGCTGAGCATTCACTACCTTACTGCAATACTAGGTTAGAATTAGAAAATTAAGGCAACTCTTTATATAGAAATGCCCATACTCCATAGCTCTGTAAGTTAGACCTTAGAATTGTTCTGTACATATGTTACATGTAGTATAAAGTGTATATAAAGTAGAAGCATGCTGGTAAGACTCACAAGCTGCCACTGTTCTTGTAGAGTAATAACTTGATAAAAACCTACCAAAATTAAAGTTTTAAAACTACCACATCTCTCTCCTCTATGAGCTGGCTTGTTCTGTTTCCTCCAAAGACTGATTGAACTGACTGTTGGGTGTTGGATTGACTGATCATTGGGTGTCTTGGCAGCTGTTCTAGCACCCATATTTTAAGTCCTCTTTAACTCAGGTACACACACTTTTTGTTCCAGAACCGTACTGCTGGAATACTCTGAATTGAGGATCTTCATTAGGATCCTGTAATGGAAATGTTCAGTCCTCAGTCATAAAAACCACCTTAAAACAGCACTTCACATGTATGATGTTAATTAGTCAAGGGTTCGTTTTGACTGATTAGCTTCCCACTCTGTAGTACAGAAGATCAACTCTAAGGCATCTGGACTGGAATGATATATAGCTTTTGTCTCCTTCTTTGTAGCTTTTTCTTCTTTTTTCTCTGCCAATGTGGACTTTATTTTTACTCTTTGCAATCTCCATATTTAAAGAACTAAAGTGGAGGAGTATTGAACCAAAAGAACCAACTCATTTATGCCAATTTAATGCTTCAGGAGACTCCAGAAGATATTTTCATCTTTCTTTCCTTCCAGAAAACCCAAGCAAACTGTTCAATTACATTAGTAGTTTAAATCTTTCCCACGTGATCTTAGTGGGAGAATATAGGATGAGAGGCTTTTAGGCAGTGACATCAGGCATCATGCAAATAGAACCTGCTCAGAGATGAGTGATTTTTATTCCAGCAATTCAAAACTCGTTGTTTCACTTTAATGCCAGTGCTTGCCAAGTCTTGGAAGAAAAAGCGTGTTGGTTGAAAAGGTCAGCTGTTAATTAAAGGCTGAAGGAATCTGCAGTCCACGTTGCAGCTCTTCAGGGGAGACATTGTACAAAGGTACTTGTTACGCCTAAGCAAAGAATGAGAGGAAAGAGAGCAGTCTTCAAGGAGAAGGGAGGATATGCTCAAGCCATCTTTCACACACAACTTAAAAGAGAAAAATGGGATTGGAGGTGGAAGGTTTCCCTCTCTGTCTCTCTTTTAGGTCACCTGTGCAAAACATTAGATAAAGCTTTAGTTACTTGACCTATTTATCCAGCAGAAACCTGCAGTACAAGCAAAAGCAGTTCGACTATGCAGTGCTGTTGCTGTTCTATATGGGACACTCCTTTGGGTTAAGCTGTGCCCCCTGAATGCACGTAGACAGCATCTGGCCATCCAATGTGACTAATTTGTCTTGTTTTAGAAGGTAGGCCCATGGCTTCGGTTCGTATTTCCCAGGATCCTTGGAATAGATATTGCATGGTCTAACTTCTGTCTGGGTAGAGCGAAGCTGGGTACAAACAAAAAGCTGTCAGCGTGTCTCTTGGGAGTTGGGCTTACTCTGATGCACAGTTTTGATCTGGTTACTTCATATAGAAAAAGGTCAAGTATTGCTACAGAACAGGTTAGCCAAGCAGGATATAAAATAAGTGTTTTTATTATTTTGGAGAGTCATTAAGTCACTAAAATGCAGTCAGAAGTCTTTTTAGTAAAAGAGTAGACAGTAGTCTGACTTAGACAGTAAAGTCTGTGAAATCCAAAGTTGAAGGTAAAGTTCTGACAAAAATAACTGCATATAACTGCAAATAACACTTCCTGCAGAAATAGCTGCTCTGTCTCTGGACGTGTCTCCATACTTACATACAGTAAGTTTTCTATAATGGTTGTGAATTTTTGTTTTTGGAAAATCAGCATTTCTTTTGATCTTTGGCAGGAAAAAGTGTGAGCTTTTTACCTTAGGTCTTTACTTTTACCAGCTCAGCCAAATTAAGTCAGTATATTTGGGAGATTATATCATGGTAATGACTCACATAGGTAAGACCTAGGTAAAGATGCAAACATTCTTTTTTAAAAAAAAAAAGAGAGAGAGAGAAGAAAAAGAGGAAGGAACTGCCTGACTGCCAGTATTATGCCATTTGCAGCAAGTGGGCGGCTTTAGGAAGTGCCACTGAGAATGAAGCCTTTCATCTGTTGGTCTCTTGTCCGAACCTAGCCCAGATTGATCAAACGTAAAACAGTTAGTTTGTCAGCTCCTTGTTCATTGTGAAAGAGTCTCTCCAGCCTTTGCAAACAAGACTCCTTGGTGAAATAGTTTGCCCTAATTAGTACCTACCTGAGGAGTTCCCGTCACGTGAAGAATGGAGAGGCCTTGCCCATCTCTGGCTTTCCCTTTGCGGCCCCATACCTGTAAGAGTTGTGCCGATTCCTTCTAAGGAGACTGTGGAAAGCTACGTAAGAAAACTTATTTCAGTAAGTTCATATGCATGGTGTAGATATCACCTCTTTCTGAAAAATGCTTTGGAGTCAACTAATTGAAACAAGCTAAAATGCCTGGCTCAGCTGGTAAGGCACTTGCTCTTAGAAACTGTACCTTTAGGCTAGAGTTAAAGTGCATTAGTTAAGGAGACTTTATTTTTTGTTTGGCACATTCTTTCTGTTCAAGTCGGCAATCAGATTAAAAAGGCAAAAAGCACGTTCCTCTTAAAGGAGGAAAACACTGTTCCTTTTGGCCCTCCGTGGGGACTATCCCTGTCCTAGCAAAGCTGGGGGAACAGCATCACAGTTTCTTATGCTATTGGAACTGTAACAAGGATGCGAAACAGCCATCAATTGTGAATGAGCATTTGGCTGAGAAACTTGTGCTAAAGGGGTTCTCATTTTTTAGAAAAGCTTTTCAATGGATTAACTTTTAAAATTCGGTGGGTCATGTTAACATTGACTAAATGGAGTTTTAAGGCACTCAGTGAAGTTTTAGGCCTCAGACTGAGTTTTAATGTTTAATGAGCTGAAGACCTTCATTATGAGATAGCGTAGCTTATATTCTTCTAATTAGATGTCARTCTAAATAAACATCATCCATCCCTCAGGTGAGTAGGGACAGTACATAGGTATATTGTCTATGTGTCTTAACTCTTCAGAGGTTTTTTTCTAGTTTGTTTTTTTCCCTTTTTTCTGATCTAAATTGATGTAAATTCTGATAAGGGGCATTCAGAAAAGGAAAAAAATAGCATTTCCTTCATAAGAACAGTATTAGTAAACAACTAAAGTGTAATGTGGGTATAACAGTACTGAAAATTACAAAGTAAATGATCTGGTACCATCTGTGTTGAATAGATAGTGCAATAATGTGCTCACCCAGGTAACTAAGGAGCTGTGTCTAATGTGGGCTGCATCTTTTAGACTGGATTAGTGCAATGTTTGTTTTTACAACAGTCCCATATAACTAAAATGTCTCTTTGTATTGGGGTGATGCCAATTCATATCTATATTAGAAAATAAGTTTCATTTGTTTAATAGCCTTTGTAAAATAAATAATATACTTGAACCAAATTTGAATTATTGCTGTAGCTAATACAAGAGCATCAGAGCAGCTACAGGGATGAGATCAAAAGCCCAGTGCCCTGTGTCTGACAGTGGCCAGGAGAAGGTGCCCAGAGAAGAGTAAACAAAACAGAGTGAGTTTATCGTGGCACTTCTTCTGAGCTGTGTTTGAGTCTCCAAGCATTTGCAGCTTGAGGACTTCCTGGACTTGGAGGTGTTTTCTCCATGCTTAATAACTGTTCATGCATTTCTTTTCCATGAACTCGAACAGTCTACTTGGAACACACGCAAACTTCAGGTGTCCACGGCATCTTACAGCAAGGATTTCTGCAGCTTAGTTACATGTTGTGGAAAAGATTTACAACCTTTATTTGAGCTTGCCACCTGCTAGTCAGTCCTAATCCTTTCATTGGAAGTGGTAACAGCACAGTGTATGTGGACTGTGACAGCCAGGAGGCAATCAATTAAAGTACCTTGGCAGGTTTGTGACAGCAAGCTCAGCAGTTCAGAGTTGCTTTCGAAGACACAAGGTACTGCAATCTTCTGTGAAAAATATGTCAGGAAGCTAGCTGTGGGGACTGTAGTACTGAACTGAACGCATTGCCCTCTTTTTTAATGATCTGGATGAGAGGATTTGTTTTTCTGAATTTTGGCAAGTTACTTTCGTAACTTCTAAGATAGTTCTTGCACATGGATCTAAAATAACTGGTATGATCATTTTGTACATTAAATCTGTGGAAAAAGCATGATTTTGCCATCTGCATGATTTTCCTGTGTCTGAGAATAGAACTTGGTTTTATATAGTACCTAGTAAATGAAAGACGCTTGAAAGCTTTTTCTTTTGCTTTTTTTTTTCCCTGCAGCAGTATATGCTGGGGCAGTATTCATTTGTTCGGTAGTAGTTTTTATCAAGCTGAAAACGCTAGAAAGACACACCAAGAGGGAATGTTGGCTGGGACACATGATGAATTTACTTCCTGAGTGTGGGACTCTGGGAATTTTACCTTCTTCCTTGAGATGCAGTAAAAAAGCATCTGTTTGATACCTTCTAAATAATAAAATATTTCATATGTAGCAAATATACTACTGTTCTAGCAGAACTTAACCATGATATTTAAGCAGAATGTTTAGATGGTTTTCAAGAGTTGGCTGAACGCAGGAAACAGCAATGTGCATTGCCTTCTGCATTTTAAGAGAACAKCTAGAAGAAGCAAGAGCTGTAACGGGACAATGACTATGATGACACACTTCATAGTGAAATATTTGGTGAAAGGTAGTTGGAAGTGACTGGGAAGCAGGGCAACGTGGTCTGACATCTCATAGCTACAGTTTAAACAGATTTCCTGTCTTTTCACATTAGAAAGATGCTCGGCCTTTGCCTTCTTGTGTTAAATTCTGTGGTGGATTTCCACACTTTACTAATTAAGATTTTTCTGTATTTGATAGTAGACATTATGCAGTGTTTGACAATAGTCATGAACATTGCTTGACTTCAACCAGTAAAATACTTTGTGTAGCCAGGACACCAGTGCAGCCTTGTTACTTCTGGTGGTCTATTATGCAAGTAGTTGAAACTAGGAAGGAAACAATTTTTGTGAGGTGGTACAGAGGTCAGAGCCCAGCTTCCTCCCCTGCAAATGCATGGGGATTGAGATGCTAATCAGAGGAGGAGATTGTTATTATTTTTTTCGTTAAATTGCAAAGATACAACTTTGTATGCTTGCTCTGAACAGATCCCTTTATGATACTGTTGTGTCTAAACTGTCTTGCTTCATCATGTCAACTGAAAACTCAGTAGCGACTGAATTAACATCTGCCTAGTTTCTCAATCAGGTTGTGTGGATGAGGTCAATGAGCCCACCAGACTTAAGTGCTGTTAGCCAAGGACTTATTTAAAGCTAGCTTTAAATATCTCTGGAAGAGCTGCAGCTGTGCGAGTGACTGCAGTGTAGACTAAACCTTAAGAGTCTTATCTTTGGTAAGATCAAACTCTTAATGCTTTAAGGCACACTGTGCCTGAATTCTGTCTTGCTGTGCTCTCTGTTTTAATGAATGCAATGGCAGTGCCAAAGAGGAGAGGTGAGAGAATGCAGCCTTGATGCCAGTCTCTGTTTAAACACTCTGTCTACTTTTATAGTAGCTTACAGCTAAGTGTACCTTGCTGTAAATCCTTGATGATGATGATTTCTGCTGGAATAGTGTAACACTTGAAGATGGTCCCATGTGAATTGCAGTGAAGTCTGTTAAAGATTTTCTTTAAAATACATTGTTGGAGTATTTTGCTGTTTCCTGCTCGTATATTTATCTTACATTTTGAACATTTAGCATATTTGAAATACATTTTAAAAAAAAAGAAACTTCAGCATCTTTCTTCACAGTAGTAGGATGCCATTATATATTTATGAAATGGATGATACCATTCAAATTTGCTTGCTTACAAGGCATGTATTTCCAAACAATACTTCTATTAAAAATTCAGTTGAGCATTCTTAGGAAGCAGTTCTGCCAGAGGTGTGTGATAGATTTGCATAACCCTAGGGATTTGTCTTTTTTTTTTTTTTATATACATATATACATATATCCACCGGTTATGCTTCTCTGGCAGTGTGCCTATTAAATGTGTGTATGTTTATGAACTGAAGTATTTAACTGTTCAATCACTGCATGGTAAAGAGACTTTGCTATCAGTGGTTAATTTAGGTATTAATTCAGGCCTGTCAGAGCAGCTTCTGTTTTATCTGCTCGTTCTATCAGACATTTGCTCTACCTGCTGGCACTGGTTTGCTGCATGGATCAGATGAGGAAGTCTGTACGTTCTCTCTTTGCAGGACGGCCGAGACCACATGCGTGACCACAGCACTGCCCTTGCCCACGCTGAACATGCAGCCTCCAAAGCATGCGGGACCCAGCTGGCAGAGTGAAACCAGGCTTGATTAGACGGGCTGTGTACAGGCAGCGTGAGGCAGCCCTGTGCACGGGAGACAGGTTTAAAGGATATGCCTGGCTGCTTCAGAGGCTGTGCTTTAGCAGCACCAGTGTCCTTGCTGATGAGGCAGATGCACTTGATGCAATTCTGCCTATTTAGTGGCTTAAAGCTACATTCTCCAAACTAGATAACGTTGGTCTGTCTCAGTATGTCAGACTTGGGCTAAATCTGAAGGTGGAAATGGGCCAATGTACAGATAAAACAAGTTCCAGCTTAAACCACTGAAGTTTTCCTCTGTAACTTTTGCCCTTGATATCTGATGCTATTGAAACCTAGAAAATGCTGTCCTGCTGTGATCTTAGTATTTTAAGCCATCTTCACAATCACTAGGTCATCTTCTGTCTGGAGGGCGTTTTTTGGGCAGCCTACAAACCTACAGTGCTGACCGTTTGCTCTCTGGTGGTGGTACGCATCTTGCCTAGCTTTAGATTGCTGCACCTGACCTGATTACCCCTGGCTTCCTCTAGAGTCTACGGAGGAAAAACAAGCCTTTCTGTAGCACAACTGATCTCATCCTGAATTAGACATTAGCTTTCTTTTTAAGTTGTACACAGTGTCTAGCTGTCTAACTTTGATTTGGATGTGTGCCTTGTGGATGTCTGTATCTGATCAGTTGAATTTCACCCTTGCTATCTGATAATGACTGGGGCATGGATAAGAACTAGTATTTTGAGATTTGGCTCAAATTAGATGGAAGTAAATCTCTAGCAACAAGTAAATAGAAGAAGTGGCTGCAGTATTGTCTCTCTTATCCTTTCCATGTGTTAATAATTAGTGTTTTGGCTTGACTGTTAGCACGTTTTAGTAGAGCAAATGTTAACATGAAGATTTTTCTGTCTGTCTGCTCAGGAGTCTGAGCCTTACTTTCTCAGTTAGATGTGTTCTCTACTTCAGTTACATGAACATAAAGTTGTAGCCATGTCTTTTACCTGACATGCTCAGGTCTATTCTGACCCCCCCCCCAAAAAAAAAAAACAAAAAAAAAACAGAATACAGTTTGGTTTCTTATTTAAGGGAGTGTTTTGCAGTAAACCCATTACTCTGATGTTTGACGTGCACTCCTTGCCTGTCTGCTTCCAGATGCAGTTGAATGTTGGCTTTGGTTAATAGCTGTAAATAACTTGGAAATTACCTCCAGGACAGAGAGGGTGATACAACCCGAGTATGACTGAAAGCGGATGTAGGCGTAGGTTTTATTTATGTAAAAAGAAGACAGGCTTTTCTGCCAGTAACTGCATGTTCATTTCTGAGCTTTTCTCCTTTAGGTTGAATGTATCAGATCTCTTTCAAAGACTGAGAAACTCCTGTTGGACTTCTGCTGCCTGGCCATCCATCGTGGGCTGGGTAGAATTTGCTGCCCTTTGGTTTGTAGTTAGCATGGACTGTGTTTTTAATAGTGGGTAGAGGGGATGGGAACGTGGGATAGGCTTCCTTTTATTGTGTGAAATCCAAAAGCCCTGTAACCTGTTACCAAAACAAACCTTCCACACTGATTGTGCTTCACTGGCTTGCTTCCCAGCTCCCTGCACCACTTCATCAGATGTCAAGCACAAAGATGCCAATTTCTTGATGTTAAAAGTGGCTGTTTTAACTGTTTTGAAATGCTGTTCCATAAAAACAGTCCTACAGTTTGACTTCCTCTGATAATTTTCATCTTATCGCTTAGTTTGCATTTTTGGAGTCTGTTAAGAGGAAGAAAACATTGCAAAATCACATGAAATACCATTAACAAATGACTATATGCCAGGGCTTCTACTTTGTGAACTCTAACATTTTGACATTGTTTGCTCTGAACATGTCTTTTATTGCTTGTGGAGATATGTCCTAGGTTTATATATAGGAATGGGTTAGTCTCAGAGGAGTTCATACATTGTCAAAAAAATAAAATGTTGTGCCTCACTTGAATAATTCCTTTTCTTAATTTCAAATGTGTTTTGAAAGATAGGACACTGATATTTATGCTTTTAATGTGTATTCAAATTTTTTGAAGTTTCAGCACAAACCTAAAATTTGAGGTGAATTGCAGATATGTATTCTAAAGCTATAAATCTCCTTTTACTCATAAAATGCCATAATCACTTTTCTTTAAATTGATACATCAACAGATATTTCCTAATACATTTCAAAATTTCACAGCTTTGTTATCTACTTTTTTGTTCTTGTCCGTTAGTACTTCCTAGTAATACTCAATTGTGAAGACAGGTGGGTTTGTTTGTTTTTCTTTCTTAGTGAGTAGGACTGTGTGTCAAACTTGAAACCAAAAGTAGGGATATAGGACAATGAGTCCATGGGATGGAATTGGCACATTTGGTCTTTGAAGAGCTGTAAGAGCTGCCCAGCATGGGCTTTAAGTACCATTTGAGATGCACAAGGTTATCCGAGACATCCTGGGGAGCAGCAGATGCTCTACAGACCTATGGGAAGCCCCTTCCCTCCTGGAGCAGTGCCTGGGTGCCCAGCAGGGTGCTCTAGGGTGTCTCAAAGAGCACCAGATCCGTATGTTTGTGCTGCTGAGCCTTGCACTCACTCCCTGCTGTGAAAGGGGTTTAGGCACCTACCTTAAATGTAGACCTCGACATTTAGGTGTCTTAATCTATGTTGAGTCCATCCATTATTTCCCAAGATACTAATGTGCATTATAAAGTTACAGATCACTGAATTTCAATAACCAAGATCCTTAGAAATGCTAGATGGTGACAAAATTACTAGTAGGCTGTAATGTAAGAAAAAGTAAAAAGGCCCTTCTGTCAAGAAAGAGGGGAAAAATGAAGTTTGTGGCTGCAAAACATTCTTGCAAGAGTACATTACAGGCTTCTCAGAGTAGTTGGTAATAAAAATTTGACCATGGAAATCTTCTAGAAAACCATTATTTTTCAAAATTTGAGCTGGCTGAACATATTCAAGCCCTGAACAAGACTTGAACCATTTTATTAGTACTGCAAATTACTACTTTTTACAGCAGCATGACTTGGTACTTGGAAAATGCAACTATAGCATTACTGGGAAATTGTCAACTAGATTAATTGCTTTTTTTTCATAGAACAATCTTCTGAATAGTATGTATTGGGCCTGAGTAATAAGAAGGTATGTTACTCCCTCTTTAAAGGTCTTCTCGGAGAAAAAACAAGAGACAGTTACTGACTGGACAATGTCAAATTGTCAAAAGTAGCAGCAAAGCTTTATTCTTTGGCTACAAAAAAAGTCACTTCACTAATTATCAAATGTATTTGATTTTTTTTGATTTTTTTTTTTAGTTGAGTATCTCTTTTAAGTAGTAATCAGAAGCTAATGCAGGATATGGGTACAAGAGCATAACTGAGCAACAGTGACAGCAGTATACTTTGTACCTGAGCATTCACAGCATAGAGTACTTTAGAGAAATTTTTAAAGGCAGATGTTTAATATCTCATGAAAATGTTTCTCCACTTGCTAAATCACAAAGATTTGTGTGTGTGTGTGTGTGTGTATATATGCACATTTTTATGAAGTGTAGAGTGACTTAAGAGGCAATTTAGTAAATTGCCTTAAAATACATATGCTCTTAGTGCTTTTCTGGTGGGAAGACAATAAAACATGAATAGGTAAATAAACCTAAACTAGAATCTTCTGTAAGATCCTATGCTGGGAACTTGCAGGTATACAAAAATGACTTACACAAAGTACCAGTAAAATGCAAAAGATAAAAATTCAGAAATGGGAGTAAAGTTCATAAATGTAATAAAATGCTTGAAAGATGGTGGATATGAGGGAGTAGATGGAGTCTGCTGAACTAATAAAGATTTAATTAAAACTTTGTCCGTCTGCGCAATAGAATGCTGTAAAGACTTTACTACTCCAAAGGTACACTCCGTGCGAGGTCAGAGAATGACCTTGGCAAAGGTAGAAATATCTGAGGAAGAAGTATCATAAAGCAACAGAAAAACAGAGTAATAAACCAGAGGATGGGTGGTATTTATCCTTTGGAAGCCTCAGATAAAAGGCATAAAGCAGAATATCAGGAAATCTAGATATGAAACAGCAGACTAACTCTTGGAAATTGGAGCTTTTAATGATTTTATTTTAAATAAATAATGATTACCTGGATGCCAGAGGAGATCCTAAGAGTCAGATGGAGAAATACAACCTCAGCACTAGTATGGCTTAGAGGTAGAAATAAAACCTGACAGGGCCAGGCTACTGTAGTGTGTGGGGAGTGGCGGGGAGAGATAGTGAGAGATAGTAATAAATAAATACACATTCATACCTTTTCCCCAAAAACCCTCTTTCTTGTTAAATAGAAACTTCAAAAGGTGTCTGTCGCTCGTCGGGAGAAGCTAATTTCGGGATACCATTAGGACTTATATTTGTTCAAGTGCTATTTATTAGACTGATGTCTTCATTGTGGTTTAATTCTGTTGAAGTAATGAATCTGAGCCATATTATCATTTACCATATTATCAGTATTTTGGGGCCGTTTGCACTTCTCTAGTAGAGCAAAGGAATATGCAGCTGGCAGAATTGCTGCAGCTCACAAAATTCACTATTGAGGTGTTTCTTTCTGGTGTTTATTTTAAGTCACAGCATGACCATCTTGATGTCAAGTTCAGGATGAATTAGCTTTTATACCCTACTTATGTGAGAAGTCACCATACGTAAGGATCAGTGCAGCAGCTTTCTGCTCGCCTGTCCTTTGCACGTTCACGGGTATTAAAGCCCTTTCTCAACCAGCTGTTTGATCCGCTCCACCAGATAACAGCTCTGTTTTGTGCTGCCTCAAATAAAATTAGCCTCCTTTTTACTGCACTTGCTAAAAATAGCTGTTTCTTTTAAAGTCTCAGAACAGAGTGACTCATGTGCTTGAGAAGAGGAAGAAAGCCGTATTTCTCTGCACCAAAGGCTTTGGAGAGGAAGCTAGYGGGACTCCCCGCGCGGTGGCTCCGGCTTGCTGCTCCGGCTCGCGCGGGCGCCTTCCACTTGTGATTCACGGCGACGTTTCCAGCCAAGGCCTTCTGACTTCCCTCCCTTTATTGGCGCCGGCCGCCAGCTATTTGAAATGCAGATGCCATGTTCCTCTGGCTCTTGACAGAAGGTGCACAGTCACTGCTGTAACTAAAAATAAAACTTGGAGACGGCATGTCGCAGCTTTTGGCTCAGGGACGTTTTGGCAGGGCTCGTCAAGGATGGAGATGTTCCTTGCTGCACGGTGCAGATTAGCTGCTCCAAGGGAAAAGCGTTCTGATTTGTAATTGTTAAATTYGCAATATTGGGCTCATGATGCCGTTCGAAGTTTAGCTGAAGGACAGAAAGCAAGGCACAGGGAAAATACACCCAGGCCTGTCTTTTCATGCCCACTTCAGCAGCCCTTCTGTGGTCTGTAGGGCCATAGCTCCATCTTGCCTTGATGGTGCCGCCCTATGGCAAAGGTCGCTTTCTAGGCTGACGGCTCGAACTGGGCTCCTCTCTGGGTAACCCTTCCCTGACTCAGTTTTCTCTGCTTCTCTTTGAAGCTCTTCATTGTCTGTCTCCTTCCGAAGAAGTGCCCCCCAAAAAGACTCTAATTTTAATGTAAATGGAGCTTGTTGCAAACCTTTTAAGATAACTTATTCATACAACAACAATGCAKTTATGGAGGAACATGAAGCAGAAAATGGCTTATATATGTGCGTATGGTGTTTTGGTTGCTGAGCAACCTTTTTCTTGGTTCAGTCGCTTAGCATAAGAATCCAATTTCAAATAAGATATTTGGGGACCCTGGTTAACTTAGTATGCACTAGCTAGCTTAACCTGTAAAGACGAGTCGAACAGGAAATTGAATCAGCTTTCCTGGGAAACAATAAGCTTTGCAAGAAGAACTTTTGTTACGAAGGACCGTATATCTGAAATGTTGCTTGCTGTCCAATTCCCATATGTATTTTTTCATATCTAAGTTCTTGGGTAGGTCTTAAATCACTGCTCTAGATAATGGGTGCCCAGAAGCAGTGGCTGTTATCTAAAGTCTAAGAAAGACAGTGTTATCTTATTTAATGCTTGTAAACTTCCCTTGTTTTTATTAATAGTAGCCTGAGAACTTGTATAACTAGATTGTGTTTGCTCCTGTTCTTCTGACAGGCTTGTTTTAACCGGTTTTACTAAAATACATGCTTTGGCATGAAGGGAGAATAATCTATGTTGACGGAAGGATAGAGTATGTGCTTCTTTTATATTTATATATATATATATGTGTGTGTGTGTGTGTGTGTGTGTGTGTGTAAACACACATGTATTAAAAAAAACAGCTTCTTAAAAGCCTACCATGATTAGACTCATTAGCTTGGATTATCTTTTTTTTTTTTTCCAAACTTTTTTCTTATAACTGCCAGCCTCCAAAAGGAGCTGGGTTTTGTCCTTTGTGGAATATATTTAATTCAGCTCATTTTTCATGTTTGACTATCTCCTTTACTTTCTGTTAGTGTTCACATAAATTAATTGGAGATCCTTGCATATGTTCATTTACCTGAGTACTCTTTCAGCTCCATTCATTCTCAGCAGTCGCCTGTCTAAGGCTCAAAGGAGTAACAGTCACGTTGAATGGGGAAAATAGGCAATGAAGCCCAAAGCCTGCTATACGGAGTATATGCAGTTTTTGGCCCCGGTCTGGCCTGGATGACCAGCTTTACAGAGCCTGAAAAAGCAGGATATAGGTCAGACAGTAAAATGGAGAAAGCAGTGGTTCAGCTCTATTTTAGACCTGAGCTTGAGCCAAAGGCTAAAGATGTTCAACTATCCAAGTTGCTCACTCACACAAGCTGTTTCCTCCAGATTATTCAATGTGAAATGAAGGTTTTTAAAATCTAATATTAGGATAACCTTCATAAAACTCACAACATACATTGTTAATAGAAATCCTGGAAAAAATTTTCTTTTTAAATGTTGACAAAAATGACTAGCAAAAATATGTGTTTAAAACTAAGAGATACCTTCCTGTGCCTTGTGTAGCTGTATGAAAAAGAGGTTGCATATGCATATATCCAGTCTCCGTACACCTTTTTTAATTACTTTAGGTTGCATACATTTGATTCATAAGAAGTATTTTACAGTATTGTGGGACTGTGACAGTAGGCAATTGTTACAGTAAGTCATGTCCTGACCACTTGATTTCACACAATGGATTCAGATTATTTCAGAAAATGAGTAAAACACGCATGAGTACATTCTTCATCTTTTCACACCTGATTATTCCAAAGTAACAAATTTAATTGTCAAGCAAGAGTTTGTTTTGGAATATCTTTCCTGAATAATCTGTGCTGACTTTTGTATGTGTTCTCATACGCTAATTTTAAAAGGATGGGATATTTTTTAAACAAGTAGGACAGTTGTTATGTGTTTCTAGTGTCGTCTTTTCCTGTGTGGAAATCTGTGGCACACTCATTCTCAGACCAGTGCTGTTATTTGCATGCATGACCATTAAACTTAAGCCCCTCTGGTAGAATTATTGAGATATTTAAGGGTCATTTGGTATGGAAAAGCTTAGACTTTTTATGTTAGGGGCATGAAATATTTGGTATGCAAATGTGATACAGTTACTGATGGATAACTTATTAAAAGTCACTAACACTGCAGTGTAATTAGTGACTTTAGAAAATGTGCAGTCAGAGTTTCCAGGAACGTGGAATATAACTGTAAAGAGGAAAAGCATAAAGACAAACAATACCAAGGGAAATTTAGGTTAGACATTAGGAAAAACTTTCTAATGATCAGAGGAGTTAGTCACTGAACTAAGTGACCTGCTGTGGAGGTCCTTAAGAGCAGGTTAGACGGACGTTTGTCGGGAATGCTGCAGAAAGTGCTGATCTTGCCTTTAGGCAAGCCAAAGAGCCAGACAGCATCTCAAGGTCCCTTTCAGCCCTCTTCCCATCGTGGCAACTGTATTAAGACCTCCAGAGTTTATCTTAGCTTAATCTCTTTTCTTCTAATAAATCAAAAAATCCTCTAGTCCTGGTTACTGCTATCTGCTTATTGTATACTAAATATCTGATCATCAAAGGGAGTTTTTGTGTTTTTTTCTTCTCTCTTTTAGGCCCTATCTCTTCTTTTAGCTCGAGTTTGTGCCCAAAGGCTTGTATCCCGTGTTTTGTTCTCTTCTGGACTCGGCAGCTAAACAACATAGTCTTTTTTGTCGTTTTTCCAGAGCAAGTTTTTTAATTGGTTCTTGCTGTTTTGGGGGGAGATGGGGGTGTGAGTGTGCTTTTCATGCAAATATTTGGCACACAAAGTGCTTATAATCTTCCAAACACTTAGAATATAATTAGATTCTGATACTGAAGAAAACTGCTTCTTAATTTCATTTCCCAAGTGTGGCCTTTGCACATGCAGTGATAGGTCTTTTTTTTCTTTTTGCTTTCAGTGCTTCTGCTCAATCCAGCAAATTGCTAATTTTTACATGGTGCCATATTTTTGATTGCTGTTGCTTATATATCTTCAGCCTGGTCTAAAAAACAATCATGGTTAGATTCTTGTGTTGTGGTTTTTTTTTTATCTTGCCAAAATTCAAGCAGTTCATTAGAGCAAAGGACGGGGAGTGCTGAGCTGATCTAACTAATGTGGTGTGATAGGCTCACCTGCTCAGTGAGCTGTAAAACATGCAGGTGGCCTTGTGAAGAGAACTGAGTCAAGGCCTTTAAGATCTAATCTGGTAAGATAAAGCAAGTTAATATGTTATTCTTGATGCTGATAGAATTATGCGACTGTTTTGCAGGAAAAAAGAGTGCAAGTCTCTCCACCTTTAACAAGAGGACCAAGTGCCTTTATACCAGAGAACGAAGTAAGTGTGCAGTGAAGTGGGCTGGGTGCGCGATAGCTTTTAGCAAGGAGGTGCTGAAGGCCAGTCTGACGATCCTGTTTGCCCAGAGCAGTCCCTGGATGTGTCCCATTGTGAGCCAAAGGGACGGTTTATCAGGAGCAGGCTCCCAGGGGTAAGAACCAGCCTGCCCTTTTGTACAAGTGGTGCTATTTGACTTGCTCTCCGTTGTCAACACTCCTTGAGACACGCGTAAATGCTGCGTGTGCTCTTTTTGTGGGGGGTCATCGGTTATTATTCTTAATGTCAGGCCTAAGGGGAGGCCTATCCAGTATTACAGCATTATGATTATATAACTCTCAGAGCAGTGTCTGACCTTCAGTTTGAGAGAACCTAAAAATCTGGCCAGCTTCATAGATCACGTCTTTGGCTCTTAAGAGGATTTATGGTTGAAAGCTACGGTGTGACTTCAAACTCAAGATTTTTGTGTATGATTTAATGTTCAATTTAAGCCTTGATTTGCAGCTTGCTACAGCTTTCCTTTAGTGTCGTTCTTTTCCCATGATATTAATCTCCACGGAGTATCATTTACTGATGACTTATTTGGGGTGGCAAACTATAAAAACAGGTCCTTTTTCTGTTCTGCTTTTGGGTAGTTGCTAAGGCCAGGCGATTCATATGCTAGAACAGCAGAGCCAAAAATARATTTTTGAAAGACATGAGATATCTGCTGTTCTCTGAATCTCTSTCTCCCTACACAGGGAAGATCTGAACCTAAAAACAGAGTAAGTATAAAGCCTGGAAACAAGAAAACATAAGCAAAAAGGAATAGAGTTTAAAATGAATCTTCTAGATTGGGAAGCGGGGAGCACAGAAAGAATTACAGATAGTCAAACTTGTGAAGAGTATTTTCCTTGCATTATGAAATGTGGACCTGAGATGCCAACCTTCATAATGACTTAATTCTTCTCATTAAGACAAGAATTGTGTAAAGAGTGGAAAAATAAATGTAATGAGAATGATTGTATATAAGGTTTTGAGAGAATTGTTAATGAATTTACTGCACAAATGATATGCTTGTTAATTGGTGGCAGCCAAGGATGCAGAAGGAAAGCACTGAGCAGCCTTCAGAAAGCAGTAACCCCAGTAGGTACCCTAGTAGAAGAATGGAACCTCTACCTGAGTTGATAAAACAGCTATTTGATATCAAGAACAAGTGTTGAATACTGTTTGTTAAGCACATGACTGGTCTTTTTCCCCTGTTCCTTGGCCGTTAAATAATACAGTTGATAGACAGGATGTAATGGTAAATTTGTAACACATTTAATGTCTCACAAATCTTGATAAGTTAATTACAGAACATTGCTCTTATCAAAACCTACTCTATTTCGATAATGGAAAGATTTTGAATGGACAGAGTAATAACAACTTAATTGTAAAGGTTCCCATTAAGGTGTCATAAGGCTTTACCAGGAGAATTAAAAAAGCACGTTTGTGAATCCATGGATGGTAATAAATCATGAGAAGGTATATATACAGCCTGAAGAGTAGTATAGGTGGAGAAATTTCAGAAGGAATAGTGTTGCATATTGCTATGCCTAACATAGCAACAATGCAGTCCTACAGGATTATATTTCAACTTTGTCAGCATAATTTCTTCTCTGTAACTTGTACTAAGTTACAAGGAAAGCTCCTGTCAAAGTGGAGAAGATCAGAAATCTTACCAGAGCAGTAGCAGGACTGAAATGTAGTTTCCCTAAGAAATTAGTAAATGAGACAAAAATCTCTTAAATATCTGGAAGATGCACTTGCTGAAGAATAAGGGGTATTACTTACAGTGGAGTGAGTGGTATGCCATAATATATAGGCTTGGTCTCTAATGTGTGGATAAACTTCTGGTGGTAAAAGTATTCTTAATGATAACTGAAGAGGCATCTTTTTGGTATAAAACACAAAAGAGTTGTTGTAGAGAAATTATGGGGCTGCTTAGCTGGATACTTCTGCTTCTTCCCTTTCTTTCTGGGCCCACAAGTAAAACAGGGAAGTACAGTAGTGAGAAATGAAAATGTAGTAACTTGTTCATGTTATTTTATATATAAACTTTCATATAAAACTTGATTGAAAAATAGTTGAGACAGTCTTGAGACATCAGCCCATCATGAAGAAGGACAATGTACTTTAAATAGAATCCAGTTCAACAAAAGAATGGTGTCTTGATAGTTTCAAGCGCTTTCTAACTTCATGTGCACTAAACTAGCTGAAATGGTTTCCCATTTCATAGTGCTTGCAATAATAAGCTAGCTGGTCTAATACTGTGCAGTTTAAGAATAAACTACTGAGTATTCTAGTCTTTTGCTTGTAACTTTAATGATGAATGTGTTTCAAATGGCTGTTCTTGCTGATAAACACTGAGTAATAGCACTAATACTGTGTCAGGGCTTGCAATTCAAGAGCTACTTACTCTTTTACTACTGTATTGCATTTCATCTTGTGCCCAAGGTCCAGGTTGGTTGGAATAATTAAAGAACAGCTCTTGTTTAAAGAAAACATTAAATTCCTATTCTAAATAATACTTGAATGTTATGGACAAATGAGCATTTGATCTCCTCTTCAATTATACAAACACAAAAGTGGTGGACTGCCAGACTGTTTCTATAATTTGGTTATGTAACCCAGTTCCTCTCCATTAATTTTGAAGTCTGTTGTAGGGCTGAGTGCTCAGGTGGTGTGTGTCTATACAGACTGACTTCCATACAGACTTGACTTTCCGTTTAACTTCTGCTTACTTCCAGACCTCCGTACAGATTTGATTTGTGTCTGAGAGTTTAGCCTTTTTGGAAAGATGTACAGAAAAATGTTCTTGGTTTTTATAGGAATGTATTAAAATAACAGGTGTAGAGTGTTCATCAGTTCTCAGTATACAAGTCRCATTTATATGTGTGTATTCACACACATGCATGCACATATGTTTTTATATATACATCCAGATTTCCAGAATTGGCTGCAAGTTTGTACAAAAGCAAACCTTTCATATTGCAATATGTTTCTATCCAGGGCTAAAGCTGAAGAAAACCTCTCTCAGTTAAGTTTCTCCATCTTATTTTTAAGGTTATGCAAGCAAATGGTTTGGATGAACGTACTAATCTTCTTGTGGAAGAATACTCTACATCTGGTCGCCTGGACAACATCACGCAGGTCATGAGTATCCATACTCAGTACCTGGAGTCTTTCCTCCGCAGCCAGTTCTATATGTTGCGCATGGATGGGCCCCTTCCTTTGCCTTATAGGCACTACATTGCTATAATGGTATGTACCAACAAGCTATACACTTCCTCCTGTCACCTTGACTTTCTTATTTAAAAAACAAAAAAGGAAAAATGAAAAAATTTAGAAAGGAGGGACTGRTGTGATATTTTAGGTAATGGGTGTATGGGCATGAATATTTTTTTGATTTCCATCTGAATAAAGCGTGTCTAGCCCCAAGGTTTTCAATGAGAAGAGAGAATTGGCAAAGTACACCTTTTCGTGTTAGTATCCCACAGTGAGACCCTTCTCACACACCCACGGGAGTGAGGTTTTGTGGACAGCAGTTAAAGCTGTGGCCCCTTACTTCTGGAATTATAACCATCAGTGCACAGCAATAGGATGAGAGGCAATGGACTCAAGTTACAAGTTTCAGGTAGATACTAGGAAAACAGTTTTCACCCTGAGGATGGTCAAACATTGGAGCAGGACCCAAGAGAGGTTGTGGGGTCTCCAAGGATGGAGATCTTGTCTGGACAAGGCTCTGAGCAACCTGGTCTAAGCTAGCCCTACTGTCAGTTGGGAGTTGGACCAGATGACCTCCAGAGGTGCCTTGCAACCTAAATTACTTTACTTTGAATCACCAAATTTAATCAAAATTTTTTTTTATTGTGAACCCTCCGTACTGGTTAGAAATGCTTCACAAAACAAAACATGGCTCTTTGCAACTAAATTGTATTTTCATGTTGTTTATGTATCCTGTTTTTCACCTGCAGTGAAATCAGATTATACTCTAATATGCTGCACCTTTGCCTCTGTGTTTAATTATTTTAGGCTGCTGCCAGACATCAGTGTTCCTACCTAATAAATATGCATGTTGATGAGTTTTTGAAGACTGGTGGAATTGCAGAATGGTTGAACGGTTTAGAATACATTCCACAAAGACTGAAAAATCTGAATGAAATAAACAAACTCCTTGCACAYCGACCCTGGCTAATCACAAAAGAGCACATTCAGGTACCTGTTAAATAATGCCTTGTGATAGCAGTAAATGTCCAATAGTAAGAACTGCTAAAAACTATGCAAGTATGTGGTTAGGCTTCATTATCTTGAGTTTAGGAATTCAGGGAAGTATTGGAGTATTGAATAACCCAAGAAAGTCTTCTATGTGACAAAGCCAACAAGGTTTATTTTTTAGGAATAGCATTGACTAGAATAACCCCAACAGAAAAGTAGTAATATATTAGGTCTCTCTTTTTTGAGAATTTGTGTGCGAGAGAAATATGGTAGTTTTGGAAATAAGGAATTGATGCCTTTTTAAAATATGTGTAGTCTTATACAAACCTAGGGGCCAAAAGAAATTTTATATTTACACTTTTTTTATTCTCATTTCAGAAACTTGTCAAGACTGGGGAAAATAATTGGTCTCTTCCTGAACTGGTGCATGCTGTTGTCCTGTTGGCACATTATCATGCCTTGGCAAGTTTTGTATTTGGTAGTGGCATTAATCCAGAGAGAGATCCGGATACATCTAATGGAGTCAGACTTATAGCAGTCAACAACTTCTGTGTCTGTGATCTTGCCAATGACAACAACATAGAAAATGCATCCCTCACAAGTAGCAACTTTGGGGTTAGTGTTGCAAGAAGATTCTTTTGCTTGCCTCTGTTTTGCATTAGAAAGCTTTCTTCCATTCTTTCCTGTTTAAATTGCAGTCTAGTTTGAAAGTTTTTTTGTCTACTTTACTGGAATGCCTGGGTCTGGTAACTCTTATGTTAACTCTAGCAGTTTGCAGAGTAATGTTTCAAAACCACATTGAAATGGAGAATTGTAGTCAGAATAATGTGATTTTAATAGTTAATCTCACAACCCATTGAGCAAGAACTAAAACTTTGCTTCCAGTTGAAAGCTGAAAGTTTGAATTTGTTCAGATAGTGTATCATTGACTGCAGCATTTTATTAACCATTTTCTTAACATGTGGAATGAAAAAAGGAAAGGGAAAGCCCAGGGGTCATAATACTCCTTTTGACTTTGGCAAGGCCTGTGATCTCAAAACAGGTTAATCTTGAAATACTTCCCTGTAGATAAGAGGAAAATGTCTGAAATAAAATGGTTTTATTCTTCACACTAGTGTTCTGGTCTTGAATGAACCAAAAGAGAAATTTGATTACTAGTTAAATTAATTTAAAAATGGAAATTTCTCTGAAAGTGGCTTTATAATACTTTGAAGAAGAGTCCTTGAATTAAACTACTGATTGCTGAGTTAGCCTCATCTCCTTTGATGAAAGATAGGGATTATAAACCAAGTCACTGGATAGATTTTTAAAATTAGCAGTAAGCTTACAATGTGAGCATGTGATCAGTCAGTTATTGCATCTTTGGTTTCTGTGATGTAAGGCATGCTAACTTAAATCATCGGTATTTCTTATTATGCATTTGTAGTGAGCTAAGGGCTGCTTTTGGCTGTGTGCTGCTTGTTAAGCAGTGAATAACATGATATAAGACATTTTTAGCTTTGGGCAGAAGATCAGAATCAAAAGAAAAAGATGGAAAAGAAAGACCAAGCAATTTATCTTATGAAAAATCTGAATGATCAAGGCAGATCACAGAATGCCAAACTTTGATATATTTGATATATTCTAGTAAAGAGGCATAAGAGGAAGGAAAAGGTCCATGTAAAAGTTGTTTTGAGTACGTAGAAAAAAACATAACAAAAAGTAAACAAAAAGAATATTGATTTGCTGTTTCAGGTTGTGTTCTTGTATTGCAGGGTTACACTGTATCTCATCAGTAAGGTATTTTGCGTTAACAATTGACTGAGAAAAGTTATCTTAGTGTTAAAAGTTGTTTTCTGATACACATAGACCACATAGATGTTTTTTTTTCTGAACCATCTATGTGGTAGGATATATATTATAAGTGACTATGGTTTCCATGTTCAAACATCATCACTTTCGCTATTAATCTTATTGCAGTAGAATACTTTGATAGATTTAGAGCAATACTTACCCGCTCCCTTCTTCTTTCTGAAAGCTGTTTCTGTCTTATATGTGACAAAAAGTGTTCTGGCTTGGATTTTCGTGTTTGCTGCTGATATCTTTTCTTGAGAGCATTTACTGTAGAGCATGAAATCTGAAGATGACACGTGTTGTCTATCTTCTAATTTTCCAGAATGTCATGGTGTTTTTGCAGATTGCAGATTCTTTAAGTGAGCTGGAGGCCTTAATGGAAAGGATGAAGAGGCTACAAGAAGATAAAGAGGATGAAGAAGCCTCTCAGGAAGAGATGGCAACTCGCTTTGAAAAGGAAAAGAAGGAGAGTCTGCTAGTAATTAGTGGAGGTATTTGTACTTTTCCAGTTCCAGTCTGTTTGTGCTTCCTAAACCCTAAACACTTGAGTTCAGTTCAATGACTACAACTCTTTCTGTCAGTTTCTTTATTCTGGCCCTTGCTTTAGTAAGGGCGGTCCTGTGACTTGGTTCATCTGCTTAAGATTTCTTGATTGGCAAATGTTGCCACCCTTGTTGCTACTTGAAATTTAGCTTTTTTTATTTGGAAAAAAGCCTGTAGGCTTCTTGGAGTTGGGTGTAAATTTCTATTTCTTTGTGTGCTCTTCAAATTAATTCCTTTGTGTAAATATTCAATAATACTTCACAATTTTAGGTTCTACAATGCTTAGAAGTTTTGTGTCACTCATAGGTAGCCTTCAGATATGACACTTAATTCAGAAAAGAGATTGGAACAGACTGACGACAAATAACTCTACACTAATGCAACAAGACCCAATTTTTTACTGTTTGAATTACTCCCCCCTCTGGAAAGGACATCTCAGACTGACTGTTTTGAGTGATCATTCTGCTATGCTGTTTCTATTACCTGTGTTATGACAGAGATTTCTTAGCATTCATTTTATTCTTAAGTACTGTTCAAAATTAAGAGCTGAAAGCCTCTTTTCCTTTATTTTTCATTTGTTGTAAAGGCTTTCATCTCTAACAAACCATACGATGAAATCTGTTTCATATAAACAACAGGATTTGGGGGTTTTTTTCTTCCAAAGAATGTCTTAGAAGAAACAATATGATGAGGACAATCAGAATTTCCAACCAGCTCCACATATTAGAGGCTGCCTGAAGACTGTAGCTCATATCTTTTTAAAAAGTGACCCATAAAATGCTCCACATTTTCCCAGAACTCTTCCTTGTGAATTTAGATCTCAATAGCTTCAGAGAGAATTTGTTAAGAAAGCTGAAACTACAAGCTAGTAGTTAATCAAGTCTGGTTATTCAGAATACAAGTCAGACCACGCATGTTTGAAGGTATTTAAGTTTCTGTGCTCTGAGCCCAAAAGGGAGAAAGGATGTACTGTGAATCATCAGAGAGATTTTGTGGCTCTCTAATACTCAAAATCTCTGAAAGGAAGTATATCCAAAATCATCATTACTGGATTTTTAAAAATGGACATCATCCATTCTTGTTCAATTTTTCTTTGGTCAAACAGTCTTGAGATAGTGTAGACAAACTGACRCCCGCTACAGTGTCATTATTAAACTAGGACTTCCGTGAGTCTCTGCAACTTCAAGCTTGTTAGGATGAGGTGTTGTTTGGGACAGAAAGATTTCTTGAAGGGCCCGCTGGTAGTTTTGTTTACTTTCCTCCCTTTCCTCCCTGTATGCCTGTAGGTTTTTTATTCTTCACTGAGGAATAGCGGAGCAGATGCTGTGCAAGCTTCTTCTTACACAGTTATGTTTTGATTGTTTAATGAGGCAAAGCGGAGATAAAGCACTTCTGCAATTCTTAGATTAACTGACTTTTTAAGGTGCTAAGAGTGGACATATGGCAACTGTTCTGTCARTGCATGTGGAAGTGAGCCAAGATATTAACATCAGGGACAAATGTAGTCAGCTATACCGTAGTCAACTCCTGCAAAGGTAGTTGCACAAACAAGCCACCTGTTTATTCAGGAGGGAAAGATTGATTCCTGATAGAGAACCTGCACTTGCTTAGTGACATGTTTTGGAGCTCTTTGAAGATGCCTAGTTACTAGAGCTTCTGGCAGAGTTTCAGCCTGATGTACTGTCGAGCGCTTTCCTTTCATATACTCTTCAATCGGTATTTACAGGTGGAGTGTTGCACTGCTGTCTAGTTGCTCGTATTGTGGGTTATAGACTAGAGCTGGTGTATTTGCTGGCACCATGCGTGCTCAGCATAGCAATCCTGTTGTCAAATGTGTGTTCTTCTGTTTCTTATCCTAGCATAATGGCTTTACTAATGGAACACATCTTGCCCAATTTAAGATATCTAGCCTCCCTCAGAAGTCAACAGAGAGAAAAGCATATCTCCAGATGATAGTTCAGCCCATGTCTCCCCATTTCCTAGAAGGACCTTAGATGTCTACTTTAGGTTGACATTCCAGTGGCTCAATGCACAAGATGAATCCCATACAAGCAGATGGGTCAAGTGGAATGCAGATGAAGTGAAATTTTTCCTTCCTTCATTCCATTCTCTTCCTTTGCAAGACTTAAAATCATTCTCTAGTCCTTCAGTAGAGTGGTAGTATTTGTGCTGACTTCCACTTTGCTGTTCTTTCACAGCATTTGATGATGAAATAGTTTCTACAGATGTCTCCCGCTATATTGAAGATCCTGGGTTTGGGTACAAAGACTTTGCAAGGCGAGGAGAAGAGCATCTGCCAACATTTAGAGCTCAGGTAGTGTTTAAAATACATTTAGTAATACGTATTTCCTTACTGGATAAATAGTGTAAAGTAATTGTAGTGGAACATGTTTGTCACATGCACTTTTTCTTGCCATGGTACGTTAAATAATTCACAGACTTCTACAAATTTATGAGAGATGAGTCTTCTGCTATTTGTAGACAGACAAGGATTTATTTAGCTTTTGGTCTTACTTCAAATATTAAAAGAATTAGTGGGAAAACTGTAAAGCATATTGGTAGATCTGGAATACAAGTGAAAGCTGGGAAAGGAAGAATTTATTTTCCTTTTCTATGAATATAGAAAAATGCTACTGGAAGAACACTTCATTTCTGACATATTTTCAAGTATTCCCTGCCCAGTGGTTATCAATAAACAGATGTATATACATTTGTGAGAGTGATTTGGTAAGTGTTGTTTTCATATATGCACCAAATCACTGAGCTTTGAATGTCTGAAAAGAAAACGAGTACTTAAATAGGATTACTGTTTGGCTACGTGCAGGGAGGGAAAAAATGTGTGTGTGTGTGTGTATATTTAGTGTGTTGAAAGAACTGCCCTTTTGTCTGTATATTGTCCAACATATTGGGACCTTTAACCATGGCTAGACTCATAAATGTCTTCATAATATAAATAATAGCAGGCAGGTTCTAGGTGGTCCTGTTCCAGGTTGTAGAACAGAACCAGTAGTCTAGTAATAAATTGCAGGCAATGGAAGAAATCTTGCACCAAATCAGAAAACTTCCAGGAAAAAAAAAATAGGTACAGGAAAACTCCATAGTCAGAAGATTTATCTAAGACTGAAAAGTAAAAGAACCCATGATCACTTTCAGGAAATGTATTTAGCTATATAGCAGACTTTGCTGTTCTGGATGATTTATTCTGCAGTCTTTATATGAGCTTAAAGTAGGTGGATATTGCCAAAAGAATAAGGCAAAGTCAGTGCCTATAAATCAAACATACTGCTTAACTACTTGGGAACAACAGGCTCCTATGGAAAAAAGCTCTACCAAAGTTGAAACTATAACTAAAATGTCTCTGCTCTTAAATACATAGGACAGCTTCTGGCCTACATTCAAAGGAGTCACCCTGAAAATTTAACTTTATTAGTATGTCCTTCTCTCAAGCAGTTAGATGTATATACCTGCAGCCTCTCAAATGCTCTATTAATGCTATTCAAATTACAGTAGCATCCCAAAACACTCTAATAAATCCAATCCTTGTTCTGGATAAAACATCTTTATCTCTGTGGGTTTAAATTCAGTAATAGAAAAAGGTATTCAACAAACAGCAGAATTAAAAAAAAAWTTTTTCCCCTTTTTTGTGTTTAGTATGGATCAACTGCTGTTAGTGAACAGTGCTTCCTCCCTCCTGGGGCTTCTGGTTTTCAGAGGCTGATACCCTAAAGAGTACTAATTAGTATTTTTTCTACTTGAAACAAACAAAAAGCCCCCCACCCACTCCTGTCCACCAGTGTTTGAGAACCATGACACAATGCTGTGAAGCGACGTCTCAGATGAAGGTGCCAAATTAAAATATATATATATATATGTATAAACAAAAAATATGATCCTCCAAACCTGCCATGCACTTGGCACTGCAGCATGGCTCCTGGCAACTTCACTGTTTACGTTTTGGGGACGCGAAATTCTGTTTCTGCTCTGACCTAGGTCATGTCTACACTGGGCATCTTGCATAATAAGATCCACTTGTTAGAAATCCCCTGAGGCTTCAACACAAGAAGCTCAATTCAGTTGGCTGAATGTCAGCGTCCAGGGCCTTTTGTGATACCCTAGGTTGTTCTAGACATCTGTACAGGGCTAGTAGATATGGGAGATGTCTCACAAGTCTTACGGCCTTCTGGACTGGCAGCTAGAGGCCAAACATGGGGCATTTCAAATGTCACAGAATGCTTTTGTTTAGGCAGCTGAATATTGTCCTGCCTACTCTCTCCTCTATCCCAGTCAGGGGTTCAGTCGAATAGACGTGCTCTAACGTGAATCTACAAGGGCCCTTGCCTAGCAGTTCTTTTTGAAAACAGCCAGACACGGCAGGAAGTGGAGACGATGCCGTCGGCTGTAAAGAGGGCATGTGATTGAACGACTGAACACTTGCCAAGGATGTGGGCAAACTAACATGTTCTCTATAACCGCAGCATGGAGAGTGGTTATATACTGTTCTGGAGCAGGGCAGTTTTCCTCTGCTGTTGATGCTGTGCCACCACTTTTCAAAGAATTCACGTTCCTGATGTGAGCAAGCATGGTTCTACTCTTGCAATCCAGGTGTTTCTCTAAGACCAAAGCAACCTGGATTTTAATACCTTGTTCCGGGACTTTTTAAACTTACCAGGCCCATTCCAGTTAGAATGGTGCTGGTCAGAGCGGCATGGCAGACAGTGGCAAGTTGCCTCAACACCTCAAGAACAAGGGTGATTTTTTTCTCCTCATGTGTCCTATAGGCTAATGGTATCCAGACTGAAAGTGAGGTGCAGCAATGTGACATTTATTGCCAGGAAGCCTGGCGGAATGGAGCAGGTGATACAGATGGAGGATTCAAAATGCAAATTTTTTGAAGAGAATAAAATTCTAACTAACAGACAACAGAAACTATTAAGCTGTAGAGAGGACCAAATAGGGGCTTCACTTCACCTGTATGTTTATATATTTCTTTCTGCTTCTGCAGGACTATACTTGGGAAAATCATGGCTTTTCCCTTGTAAACAGGCTTTATTCTGATATTGGGCATCTCCTCGATGAGAAGTTTCGGATGGTCTATAACCTCACGTATAACACTATGGCAACACATGAAGATGTTGATACAACTACGCTAAGAAGAGCTTTATTTAACTATGTCCACTGTATGTATGGAATCAGGTATGGAACAAAATGCGCTGGCTAAGGAGTGCATTTTAAAGTGTGTAAACATAGAAAGAAAAACTAACCACGTGAAAAGCATTACTTTAGAATCCAGGTGTTAAAGTGGAGATGGTATCTCAGTCTGCAAGTTAGAGTGGTTTTGCTGGTGTATTATTCATATAGATTTTGATTTCAGTGAAGAAAATTATTATGAATCAGGACAGAAGTTATTACAGAAATGTCTTTTCAGACGCCGGCCTGTATTCTCTGTTGCCCTGTTCTGTTCTAGCATATATACTAAATGCTTCAATACCAAAACTTAATATGCTGCAAAAGACTATGCTTTTAAAGACCTATATCCAGCAGAGTGATTGCCTCTGTTATTTAGGTATGATGACTATGATTATGGAGAAGTTAATCAGTTACTTGAACGCAGCCTGAAGGTTTACATAAAGACAGTGACCTGCTACCCAGAGAGAACTACCAAGCGCATGTATGATAGTTACTGGCGTCAATTCAAGCACTCAGAGAAGGTATGTATTTTATAGCTAAACTGAATTCATGGAGATGCCAGTGCATTTTAAAAATGAAAATACAGTGACTTCTAAAAATGTTTGTATCTGTCAAACTAATTGTTTTAACCAGAGAAATAAATGAGATTAATTCAGTGAGCGTTAAATGTCAGTTTTACAAAAATACTTCCTAGTAGATTGGAAATGTTGTTGGTCCTTCTCTTTATTTTGAATGACTTCTCCATATGATTGAACTGACATCTGTAATAGAAAAGTGTATAAACTTGGGAATGCAGAAATGGTCAACCATGCCAATACTTTTGATTTTGGGACAAAAAAGAGTTTATTTTATATATATAGTCTTCATGGTGTTTTTTCATCAATAAACAATGTCAGTGTATCTGCAAATATCTAAGTTAAATGCCTGCTGAAAAGAGTTCAATGCTTGTATGCCTTCTAGCATATCTGGCAGATGAACTGTTCCTTATATTGTGCAGTATGGTGGTCGTAGGTGGTAGTAAACAAAACAAAAATACCATTTATTGAGAATTTGTACCATTAGAATACAAAGTTGCTTTATTGGGACTTCTCAGATGGAAAGTTGTTTAAAGTGGCAGTTAAGGATGGTTACTTGGAGTTCTAAAATGTTGTCTAATACTAGATAGCTATTCTAAAAGCACTTGGAGTCTTGCAGCAGAGTACAGCAAGAAAAGACCTAATTTCTTGCAGTGATAATTTACTAAAAGTTAAAAATTTTATCATAAATGAATAAACAATGATGGACTCAAAGGTGAACTAAATGGCTGATTGAATTTTTCACAGGTTCACGTAAATCTACTTCTAATGGAAGCTCGTATGCAAGCAGAACTTCTGTATGCCCTTCGTGCCATAACTCGTCACTTAACCTGAAGCATTCACTGGGAGGGAGTAAAGGAATTTTTACTGAGTATGTAAAGACCTTTGGAAATAGATACACGCCAGAAGTTGTTTGTGATGTAGCATCAGGTTATTCAATTCTCTAGTGTCAAAGTTTAGCCGTGTTTCTTGACGGCTGTAATGTGCAATGACGTGTTTTATTTTCTTGATGCTTAACATTACTAATGATAACAAAAATAACACTGAGGAGCACTACTCTACATTGTTTCCGGTTGGATTTCTGCACAGTGGTCAGAATCCTAAAACTATTTTTATTATACTCAATTCTAGCGCTTTGTTCTTTAAGCACTGGAATAAAGTGCTTAGAGACTTATTTTCCAAGCAATCATTTTTCAGATTAATGGAATCCAGCAGAAGATCTGTTTTGAATGTTCTAAGAACTTACCACCAAGTCATAACTCTGATAGAGATGCATGTGCTGTGTTAATTTGAATTGCCCACTGGATTCATCTGTGTCTCCTGGAGACTGCTTGCCAGTCACTGTCTTACTACAGCAATTGAAGGTGATGTGAAATGTGGATGCAAACATTGACCACACTTTAATGTGAAATTAATCGTGATAAATTCTATGGCATGCTACTGAAGTACAAAACTCATCTGTTTTATCTTGTCTCTTCCCAAGAGAAGAGGCTTCACAATTTAYCATTTCAGCTAAACTTACTGTGTTTCAATCATGCATAATCTTGTTTTACTGACAGTCACCCTCAGTTGTCTTTACAATATCCATGCTCATCACATGTTGCAATTTGTTTAGTTGGCACCTGTAAAGTTAATACTCTGACTGACCAAAAATAGGGTTGTGGGGTTTTTTGCACTCTCTTCTTTCTCAATATTTTAACTAAGGAAAGTAAAGGAAGGCTAGCATATCTGTTCTTTCATATTGGATGTATAGAAATTTATTTCCCATAACTTCTTCATAGCATGAAATTTTAATATTCAAAGTTTTAAAAGTTTCTATGCATTAGTGTGAGTGAACAAATGAAAAGTGCAATATTTAAAAAGAAGCAAGCTTTTTTCCCTGTCATGTCACTGCTAAAGTGTCCTTCTTATATAGCCATAAAGAAATTTTGAAACCAAATTTCTTTATTGTCTAAGGCCTAGCAGTTTTGTTTTTAGCTTTTGTGGCTTAAGACAACCTGATACTGAGATGCCAAAGCATCCCCAAAACAAAGCATTCTTGGCCAACTGATAATATTGGGGAAGGGAAGAAATAAGCTGCCAAAAATGTCACAGTTTTGTGCTGTTTTCTGTTGCTTCTGACAAATTCATAAGAGCACAAAATGTTGATATTTATAGCTTTATTTTGTATTGCATTTAATGAACCAGTGAAGTGCCTAAAGAGATGCTTAAACTTACCCAATAGGATGCAAGTTGTCACTGCTTAAACTTTTGTCTGTTGGTTTGGGCTTTTCATTTTACTTTGAGGAGGGTGACCATTCTTTCTGTCACATACATTCAAAACTAGCAGGATAGATTTATTTTTAATGTTCTATTGAATTGTAGAAGATGATACAGGATTTTTTTTTCCATTGACAATTGCAGAATAGCTTTTAAAAATGATAATATTATATTAGCCATATTTTAACACCTTTCATTGACAAAATCATGGACCAGTATGCTACTAAAATTAGTTTTCTCTCTTCTTTACTTTTCCTGATACCTTGCTGTGACTTTGCATGTTGGTGTTTGTTTTTTTTCACTTTATCTGTCTGTTCCAGATTGGAAAACTAAATGATTGTACGCTTTTTCTGCACCTTCAGACTGCAGACTCTGTGCATGAAAAGCTTTTGAGGAAGAAGTCAGTAACGTTTTACGAACTTTAACATTAGCTATTTAGAAAACTACCCAATAGCATCAGAATTTCTTCTAGCGAGAGCTTTGCATAAAACATCAGATTTATTTATCTTTGCAGTTAGCTATATAAGATTTCTCAGAAGCACTGAGATGCTGATACGTATGAACTTAGGTTAGCTTTCTAAATTCTTATAATCCTTTTTCCTCCCTATTGTAACTGTAGTGGCCACACCTAATATTTTTTGTGCATAAAATGGTTCTGCAGAAAGAACTTTTCATGCAATAGTTTTGCTTTTTTTTAAGTAATGGGAACTGTACAGTGCTAGTTTAAATTCCTTTATTATGAAAGTCACATAGTTCTCAAGAAGCACAGCTGAGCTTTGGAAAGGAGGTGAAACTAGATTTAGGTAACTAATATGACCACTTGCTTTCCCTTCAGGAATGCAAAGACTCTTAGATTAGGTTGAGTTTTATGTTTGGAAACATGAGTGCCTTTACTTCTTTCCTTATGAAATATACTTGCCAGCTCAAATGCCTTCTGAGCAAAGTGCATGAGTAGATTTGAAATATAGAAACCATAAATGAATTGCTTCATAAAACTTGTAGTAAATCAGTAATTTTTTTTAAGATGCCATATTGAGTCAAGTATGGCCTGCAAGGCATTCCATCATAGGAAATGTCATTTTTCAAGTAGTTTGCTATAACTTTTTTTTTAATACACAATGTAAACTTGAAACTTCTGAAAATGCTTTCCAGGTGGCTTTTTTTTTCCTTCAAAGTATTGCATTTACAATATAACAATTTATAGCCTAGTTTTTATACTCAAAATTATGATTTTTAATAGATGTTTGTTCAGAATAGGTGTTTAAAGTCATACAGCTATACCATATGTTTTACTCACACTTTAGGCTCACATCGTGCCAAATTTTAATGTGCAAGTGTTCTTGGATTTTGGAGAGGGGGGAGGGTTTAAAGCACTCATGAATGTGAATCCTCACACTTTGTTCATTAATACTATTCTTAAGAGTACCGTAATCATTGAATACTCTCCCTCTGTGTTCCTTTATGGGAATTTATATTTACCAGCATTAATGTTAGTCCACAAAATCCCAGCMATGACCAGTGTTAAAGTGTACAGTCTCCTGTCTACTGAAGAGAAAGCTTGTTAGGTATCAGTGACCTAGCTATCACAGGAAATGCTGTAAGTAGGGAGTAGAGCTTGTGAGCATGGACAGCTTGCTAACCCTGCAGAGAATCACGCTAAAATGTGTGTTCTGATAGAGTACATTCTCTTTGAAATTGTTGCATTTTTTTGGTAATGAAGAGAAGTGACAAAAATACAAATTGGAGAATGCATTTGCGTTCTCCAGAATACACTGCCTGCAGCTGAACATCACAAGAGTGTCATCATACAAGAATAGAAACCATTTTACAGTAAGGTACAGTTTGTGCAAATAGCTGTTAAAACTAGTGTTGCGGTATCCTGTCAGAATTTTGGTGAGCTGTAGATGGATTTCTTTTTAACAGTTCATCAAGACTGAGCTGAAGCATGTATACTTTGTCCTAAAGCCTTCATTAAAATGAGAAGAATGTACTTTAAGCTTTGAAAATGAAAGAATTGCCACTATCAGCCCTTCGTATGTTTTAAAAAAAAACTTTACGGGCGGGGGAAATCAATGATTATAAATAGTTATAAATGTGGGTCTCYCTATAAATTCATAATAGATCAGAACTGAACAAAAAGGAAAACATTTTGCTTCTCTATTACTTCACAGAAAGTCAAAGCACCAGATTCTTCAGAGTATTTTTGTTCATAGCAGTGCTGATAGATGGTTTAATGGGATTTGGAAAAAGCAGCTAGTTGCCTAAATTGCAAAGGGAATTTAAGCACCTAGGCATTTAGCAAAATCCTGCAAGGTGCCCACTTGCATTTTGAGTCATATTTTTTAAGATACTTAATCATCTAAATTCAACAGAATAAAATCAGTTTCCATAGAGATTAAAGGAATAATATGTTGCAGATCCATGTGATTTGCAGCAATTATTAATGAAATGGGTTGTTTTGGGACCTTAATATATAATTAGAAAAATCTTTCCAAAAGAAGTTAAAATGTAAGCTCCTACTCTTGCAGAACAGGTTCTCAGTTTTTCTCATGCGTGTGTGTTTTTCATGAAGACGTGCATTTCAGGCTTACACTCAAGAGTTTGGACTCTATTTTAGAAGAGCTGGATTATTTAACCTCTACTTGGAGAAAAGATTTACTGGCATCAGCAAGTGTATGGTTTGCGCCAAGTCTTAAAATTTTTGGCCAAAAGGGATATATTCCAAATCGTCTTGATTTCAACTGATGTACTTTCAGTTACTTTCCTTAGAGGTTCAGATCCTTTTCTCATTAATAAGGAGTGAAGTTGCAGAAGATGGGGAGTTGGGGGGGTTTCTTTGTAAATGAATTTTCCCAGAACTGATCTGAATAGACAACTGTTAGGAGTGGCTTGCCTTTAGCAAACAGTCCAAGAGCTGGACAAAAATGTCAGTTTTCACAGTCCAAACTTCAGATTTATCCTCCCTGGTGTCCCCAGCATGTATGTGTGTCTGAAGAGATGCATCCACCAGCTTCTTCACATTTGGAAAGTGTAAATGAAACTTTTTATCCCCAATTGAAAATTAATTTAGCATTCCATACCTGCTGCAGGGATCACAGGTGTGGGAGATGGAAAGAACACAGTAGTATGAGGAAAAATTAGGACCGTCTTGAACAGTGTTAATTTGTCTCCTAGAGCAAGTTTTCTTGACATGTGGTCATAATGCTGCTCCCCCAACACACATCAGGTCTCCCTTGCAGATATTTAATCCTTCTACTTCTCATTAGGGGCATAAATTGTCATTTTACGTTGCCACCACCACCACTACTCTCTGCATCAAGTGCTTCCTGTTTTTCCAACTCTCAAACCCTAATAATCTTTGAGAGACAACCTCCTAGCCTTAACCTCGTAAAATAATTTAAAGTTCCCATGTTACCATTCTTTATTGAGTTCATAGGATCCTTCTTATGTTCAGAAACCCTTAATTACAGTATTAAGTTATTTCTGGACAGGAAAAATCTAAATCTTGTTTGAAAGTGTGGTACTTAGTGCTTACTTAGAATATTTAAGTAGTACTTGCTAGTAGCGTGTCATATTCCATCTCTGGAATTACAATAAAAATCCAGTGAATCCACTAAGAAAATGCTTTCTTTGGCAAAATTCCCCTTGCTTGAGAGCATTTTAGCCATGCAGGTTTCTTTTAGGGAATTCTTACAGGGAATTCTGAGATATGCTTTTGCAGCGTGGATGGGAGTAAAGTGGGTGTTAATGGGGTTGTCCTTCTGGACTGCTCCTCAGACTCCTCACAGTGGGACAGACTGCAAATGGCCTTTAGAACAAACTGATTTGGGTTTTGTGTTTATGGGTAGATCCAAATGCAAAATTTATAGTGATTGCTTGAGACATGGACACATTTTGGTGTTCTTAGTCCTACCTAATACCATAAAACTCATGGATTTTAATAAAAACAGAATCTGAATTCTGCCCTTGTTCTTGACAGTAGTTAGAGTCAGTATTTAAAATGCCAATGAATAGATTAAATGTGGGCTTAAGCAGGCAGCAACTCACCCTGTCAGCATCTGAAAATAAAAATAACAGGGGACACAAGCAGCCTAAGAGGAAATCAACATTTTTGTCAGTTAAAATAGTTTCATTAATGTGTCCAAAAGGTTCTTCTGTATTTCTGTGTATAGGGGAGACAGTAGAAAAAYACCCTTTTCCAAGATTTCCGGTGAGTTTCTATATAATAAAAGATGAGACTCTGAGTTGCCATGGAAAACCTTTCCCTTTTATTATTCTGTGGATGTAGGAAGGGCAAGTGTAACATTTCATTTTTGGCTGAGTAAAACATGCTGCTGTTGAATTGCATTTTCTCACCTCCATCAACTCTTTGAAAGGAATTTTAAAACAAAATAGATGAATTATCAGTCTGTCTCCAGCTCACAGCCTGGGAGACCGTGATAGCAGTACAAACACTCAAAGCCTAAAACTCGATCCACTGTTTCTCATTTGCCACTTCATGCTCATGTTGTGCCACCAGATTTAAACCCAGCCTTCCTTTTTACTTCCCTCCCAATTCGCATGCTACGTGAATGGGTGGCTACTAGAAACGGGCTGCTAGTATTGACAGGAGATGCAGCTACTCGAACGTCTAAGGCAAGGAATTTTTCCTTTAAAAAAAATTAGGCTACAGTCTTTGGACTCTGTGGGGAAATGTAGTCACAAATATTTCATGATTGTGACCGGAACTGGATATAAACTGTAGCTTAAAAAATAGGAATTTTGTAAACTTGAAATCTCTCAGTTTTACCCTTTCTCTTTTTGCTGGAAAGCTACATAATGAATGTATATGCTTTATCTTTTTATCTGACATAACTGAAACTCAGACTGCCAACTTCTTGTTTTGTATTAGCCTTTTTTTTTTTTTTTAAGTTTGTGAGCAATATATGTAGCATGCTGTGAACGTCTGTTTTGATCCTTATAGTTACTCTTTAATTCATCAGTATTAACACCAGTTCTTTTTCGTGTTTTCTTTGGTACTTTGTATCCAGTGTAATCAGAAGCTGTGATAGGCTTTGCAGTCCTGTGCTTTGTTACTGTAAACACTTTGATTTATATGAAGCAGGTGACTGTGGGCCAATGTGAGGCAGACAGTGTGACCTTACATGACTGCCACTTTTCAATCTCTTGTACTATGTATAGTTTTAAGTAGAATAAGCTTTTTAACAGAATATTGATGCGGTTTATGATTCACACAGGCTGCAAAGGTCTGATGTGTGAGAGTCTTTGTATTTATAGTTGTTGGGTTGTGTTTTGTTTTTGTTTTTTTTTAATCATAAAGTAGCAAACTTGATAAACATAGCCACTTTAAACTGCTCTTGCTAAACAGACCCTGCTGTAGATAAAATACCACTGTATATATGGGGAGGATTACTGGCAATGTAGGGAGACCTCTCTAGACTGTTGATGTGCTGAGCCCCTTTCTAGGAAAAGCATGGTGAGATGTGTAAGGTCCAAGCAGCAAGACTGCAATGCGTTTGATCACATTTGGGCCAAAGTGCTGTGAAGGCCATGGCTTAAAGTATATTTTAACCCTTCTTGCCTGCAAGTGAGCCATTTGTTGCTCTCTGCAGTACAGTAACACAGTCAGTGCATGTGGAACCTGGGTTTCATGTAAGCATTGGATAGAGTGGAAGGAAAATGGACATACGGCCCAGCACTTGGACTGACCTATTTGATGGAAAATTTGGGCACAGTACTTCTGCAGCTGATAGATTCCAAGCCTCTCCTAAGTACAAAAATTAGCATTTGATTTGATGTCTAAAAGGCCTTGCTTGTGAGAGGTAAGAAGCAGTGTTTGCTCCCCATTGACATGACTTTTCCAAAGATGATTATGGGTCTAAGTCTCATTAACGTAAGGCTGGATAGTGACGTAAGGATCTATCTGGAGTCAAGGGCAGTGATTTGTTGATCATCCCAGGAGGGAAATTGTTTTGTTTCCAATTGCAACTCTCACCTCTCATCCTCTGGAGAGGGAATAAATTGTACCAAGTCCCTGCCTTGCAGCTGTGAGCTTCTTGCTTTGTACTGTCACAGCTGCATGGGCATTTTGGGATGGAGGATTAATGACAAAGCTCTGATCCTGCTGCTCTCTCCCACCACCACCAGTGATATGGGGGAAGCATAGTAGCTCTGAAGGTCCCATGTTGCCTACCGCGTTGCTACCTACGAGATGATAGCTGGCACAGGGTGTCAGGGGCACTTTACTTGTGTTGCCTCTCGGGCCACCATGTACCCAGAGCTCTAGTGGGATCTTACAGGGTCCTGTGCTTTTGCAGGTGGTTTGCCTGCTAGGTGAGTCAGCCGCTAGGAGTTAACTGTGGGATTTCACAGCAGCTTCTATCATTTCTTTCGGGGGGGGGGGGGTGTTTTGTTTTTTGTTTTTTTGGCAGAGGACAGACTGACCTAGTGGGATCCATTTTTTGTTGTGTGACTTTTTTTTAGTTTTTAAGTTACCCGACTTGAATTTATCTGAACAGATGCAGAAGGAACTTTTTTGTGAGTTAAGAGACAAAAATGCATTTTTAAACAAAGGAATCGTGTATTAACATTTTAACAGCAATTCATAAATCTGCACTTTTTATGAGGTTTTGAAAATTCTATTTATAGGTACGGAACAATGGGGTTTGTTTAAAACTGTATCGCATTTATACTTGCTGAAATTACTTTCATTGTTATCAGTAGGAATTTCATTGGTTAAATAAAATTGATAAAACCTGTCTCTTGTTTGATCCATTATTTGACATGTGTTCAGGAATACTTCTTTGCAACAAGACATATTCTGTTTTGGAAAGAGTTCCAGTCCTGTAAGTGTCCTTCCCCTCCGCTCAGTTGTCCTGGTTTTTAATCCAGTTCTATTTCTATGGGACCTGTGAACACAGGTCCTGAAAAATATATAACGCTTGCTGAAGATGGTTGCTGAAGATATGCAATTGTTAGTGATTGGGGATGGGGATGGACATCATGATCTTTGCTCTTGATGTGGGGAGATAGTTCTTCTTCAGATCTGATAGTCCATAAATAGAGGAGTAGAGATCATCTTTTATTGGACAAGAAGCTTGCATGCTCAAAAATTAAAGAAGTAAAAACTAGCCCTTGACCTTCAGTTGTCCAGAACAAGCACTTCTTTGAGGTAGGATTTTTCCTGCCAAAGGATTACATTGCATTATTGCACTGACAAGATTTGAAGTGAGCCCGTCTCGGGGAAAACAATGAGGTGAAACAAATTTTTAGAAGTTTCCGTTCAAATTCCTGGGTTCTGCATCAAAAGTCCTATTCTGAGAGGTACGGTTCCTGTCCGGAGAACAAATCACACATGGAGACAGTAATTCTCCTGGGGATGGGGATTTTACTCCTACACCAACACACCTCTAGACTGGCTCTTCAAAAGCTTGTTCCTGTTGCAGTCCRGTGGGTTTTCAGTCCAGGGAGCAAGGGAGACTTGCTGTGCAGGAAGGCTGACTATTTCAGTCCCACCCCTCTCCCGCCGCCACTCATCCCCTCATTGCTGTCCTGGCTGCATGTTGCAGAGGGAGCTCAGTAAAGCCAGCGCTTGCTCTGAATGCCACAGACCTCTTTTCTGCTATCACCTGCTACTGATAATCTTTCCTTTAGAAAAGAACAATTCTGGAGTTGGTATGTTTAAGGGTTAGGGAAAAAGGAGAGTGCTGGGAAAGACATGATACAGGTGCAGTAACATTGGCACCTGGATTGATCTCAGCAGATGTCTTAACGCTTGTCAGCAAGGGAAAACGAGGCAGCTCAGGAGGCAGAGCTGGTGGGTGGGAGGCAACCGGTGGCACTTCTGTGCCAGCACAACTTCTGATCCCTATGCATGCAGCCGGGTTTGCCCTACCGCTTGCTTTGCTCAGCCTCGTGCACCTTTGCTACTACGCATTGCACCTCTAGCAGAGTTTTGCTCATGTAGTGACACTGGCCAAAAAGGAAGGTCCACCCTAAGTGGCCAGAAGGAGTGGATGTTTCAGACCTACCGTGCTCCAGACACGAAACTTCCTTCCCTAGGCACAGGGTCTGTGTTACCATGGAGTGTGTAAAATGGATTTGGGGTTTTCCTTACCTCTCAGTCACTGTTCTTTAATACTGATTGGTAGAGAAACCTTAATTTCAAATACAATTTTTGTTTGTTTGTTTGTTTGTTTGTTTCCTGGAGCTAAAAGCCATAGCTATTGGGGTGTACCAGGGAGCTGCTCCCTCCCTCTTCCAGTGAACTTTGAGCAAACCTCAAATCAGCAGTGCCTGCAAAGCACCTCTGGCCTGGCCATATGTAAGAGCCGTAAAACCATGAAAAAAATGCAAAGGAGAAAAACAACATGTGCCAAATGTGCTGGCTTCTGGCAATGAAAAGCTTATCCAGCAGCTGAACTGCTCACACCACCTTTTTTTTCTTTTTCCCCCCAAGGTCCTGCCGTTTATCCAATACAGACCACAGGGAGGGGCAGGGGATCCTATTGTTAAAGGATCACCAAAGGGTTTGCTCCAGGGTGAGTCACAGTTCTCCCCGCCAAAGACACAAAAGTATTTAGTACAAACTGTGCATCTAGGGGTGTTTTTGGTATATCTTATGTTCCAGCTGCTGAAATTTAGTTGGTCTGTCATCACCTCACCATGCCTAGGAAGCTTCTTCGTTTCCATTTCTACCTCACTTAACTGGAAGAATAACCCTAAAAAACAAAATAATTCTGCAAAGTCAGGGGGGTAATGTGTGCCCTGAGGAAAGCTATGGCTTGTGTGGTTTTTACTAGCACGTAGGTTAGCTACTTGCATCTTCCATTTCAGTTTTGTTGAAAAATATAATTATCACAATAAAAACAGCAGATCTGTAAATACATGAAGTGCTCTTGGATTCGCTTTCAGTGGGAGCTTAAAAATACTGAAAATCCCACTCCTTCTCATATGTAGCCTCTCAGTGTCCAGGCAGAGCCCTCTGCCCCTGCTCCGTCAGCACCGCTGTCGCAGGCAGAGGCCCAGGCTTCCTCGGCTGCCGGCCTTCGCAGCTGTGACTGAGCAACCCTTCCAGGCTGAGCATGAAGGAAACCACAAATCATCTTATACTTGGAAAATGCAGCTGCAGGGTGTTGGGTCGGAGGTGTCGGACAGTCTAGAGAGGCAGAATCATGTGGAAACCCGCTTCATGCTTCGCTCAAGCAGGCAGCAGTGAGCAGGACAGAAATAGGGCTAGGATGCAGGAATAACCCTGCCTCTTAAAATGCTGCTTTCCCTTTCCTATGGATAGGGAGCAGAGCTTGGACTCTGGCCGGAAAGCTGCTGCTTGAGCATTTCTAGCTGCCCGCAATGAAAGCGGTGGCTCAGCTCTGCTGAAGGCCTACTGGAGTGGCAAATGCTGTTGCCGCTGCGCGGTGGCCCCGGCTCTGGCGAGGGGGTCGCCTGGTGAGACCTCCGCGCTGGGTCCCCCTTCTTCCTCCCTGCCGCGCTGTTCCCCTCTTACTTCCCAGTTGATCCTGGTACAGGATCCTCCAGACCCCAGAAGAAACCAGCCAGCGCCAGGGCAGGACGGTGTCCAACCTCATCCGATTGCCCCTGTGGTGCAGCCGGTGGCAAGATGGCCCAGCGGGCGTGAGCTGGTGGTGTGTCTTCTCGCAGAGTTTTGCTCAGGAGCAGCTCGCGATCCTCCAGGCGCACTGGAAATCCCGACAGCCAAAAGGACCCAACACGTCAGAGTCTGGCCCAGCTAGCAAGGTGTATGGTCAGGCTGGAGCTTATTTTTGGAAGTGGCTACCAGAGCCTTTCTTTGGGTCACTGAAGGGTTTCTGTCCTGGGAGCAGAGCAGGCACAGCCCTGATTTTAGTCCCTACTTTTCTTCCAGGGCTTAGTGCAGTGTTCAGAGGTGGCCATTCAGTCCAGCTTGGGGACAGAGTCCTGCTGCCTGGCCACGACCGGCCTGGGTAAGGGCAGGAGCTTTCCGTGCATCCCTTACTCCGGCCCCTGCTGGTCCCTCTAGGGAAAAAAAGTTTAAAAACGATTTTCCACTGGCTCCTGGGCCAGCATCTCACGGGACGACTGTATCGTGAGACAAATTGCCCAGACCTCCGCCTCCACCGGCGGCTCCGCTGAAGCGACCCTTACGGGAGAAGCCTCCCGGGAAAACAGCCCCGGGCCGGGGCTGCGACAGCCGCGTCTGGCAGACGCCCCCGGCGCCGGCGCGGTGCCGCTGGCAGCGCAGCCTAACGACGGGCGCAGAAGCAGCCGCGCTCCCCGGCCGCTGGCGCCGCCGCCGCCGCTCTGCTGCCACCTAGCCGCCGCTCCCGGCTCCTGGCTCCCGCCTCCCGCCTCCCGCTCCCGCCTCCCGGCTCGCGGCTCGCGGCTCGCGGCTCGCGGCTCCCGCTCCCGGCTCCCGGCTCCCGGCTCCCGCTCCCGGCTCCCGGCTCCCGGCTCCCGCTCCCGGCACCGCAGCTGCGCCCGGGCGCCCGGCGGGAGCCGCGCCGGGGCCTTCCCAGCCGCTGGGACCTTCGGGGTGCCCGCGCGGGGGCGCAGAAGGAAGGCCTGGAAGCCCCCACAGCTGCGGTTCCCGATCCTCCCTGTGCCCGCGCCCCCGGGGAGGGCCGGGACGCGGCCCGTGCCCGGGGACGGGACGGGCGGCCCCGTGCGGCGCCGCTGCCCTCCTGGGAGAGCGGGTCCCCGGGGAGAGACGGCACCGCAGACCCCCAGCCCGTCCCCCCCGAACGCCGCCGGGGCCCCGGGGTGGTGCGTGTCCCTTCCCGGAGGCGAGTGCTGCAGAGCAGAGCGTCGGCACGTTCACGCTCATGCCACCCTCATCTCAGCAGCCTTCAGCTAAACAATAAAACGCATTTCGGAGGCCTGCGCTGCTCCCCTGCCGGCCAGCATCCTGCGGCAGACAGCCAAGGACCACGTCTGGGGCCAAAGAGCCGGCGCAGACATGGCAACTGTCCGCGGGCCAGCTAAATATTTGCCTAGGAGATAATGGATGCTGCTGAGCCTGAACCGTCTGTACCTGGACTGCTGCTGTAAGCCCCGTATAAATCAAAGGTTACATCCTTGTCACACGTCTGCTGCACTTTAGAAAGCCATGTGCAAGCAGGACCAAGTGACCTCCCCAAATGTGTCATACCCTTGTCGTCATTTGGTTTTTGGTAAAGAGCCTGAGCTCTGGAGTCCTCGTGCTTCCCGCCCTGGTCCCATCCCCAGATGATATCGTGTCCTTGCTGAGGGCCAGCTGAGGCAGGGGCTGTTTGCAAGGCCTGGGCTCGTGCTCTCTCACGGCTGCCCCAGCTCTCCAGCCCCATGGGAGACCCTTCTCACAGCCTTTCACTCGGTCGGGATGGCTCAGTCCTTCGCCTCTGCCCACTTTGTTCTTTCGGGGCGAGGAAATACGAGCGCGAGTCTAAAGAAACAGTAATGCCTTGTGCAAAGGACCTGGGAAAAGGAAGAGAAAAACAAAGTCCTGTTTGGCCGCATWAAGTCCTGACAGCAACTTCAGCGCTGCTGAAATATGCAGTACTGTGGGCACTCTCACAAATGTCAGAATTGCGCTGAGGCAYGCTGGGCTGAATCACGGATCTTCATGTGCGTTTTCCTACCGATTTCCCYAGCAGCAAGACTGAAGCCTTGTTTCATCTCTGAATTTGTGTCTTTTCCTTGGTACCAGTGCTCACGTTGYTGCTCATGCCACCGCAAGTAGAAAACAGATGCCCATTTATTGACCTAACAAGTGCCCGTCCATAAGATTGGACAACCTTGATTTCCACTTTTAACGAGGGCTCCTTGGTGACCAACGCAGAAGGGAAGGTGGGAGAGGATCCCACTTCCCTTCCCAGCCCTGCCTCTGGTTTCTTGCTGTGACACTGGGAAAAATGATAACTAGTCTATGACTTTTATGGGACAAATAATGGATCTTCTCTACTAAGCATCTATATTAATTACTACTGATGAACTATGGCCTCAGACCCACTAGCAAATGACTTGATTTCAACTCTGCAAGCTAAATTAACCCAAATTACAGGGCAAGTGTGAGCTACCACAGATCAGTTGCTCCCCACCCAGTTACTTTAATGGTGACTGAGCAATCTGGTGAGATACATGGACAGCAAAGCAGAGGTTATACAAATGCAAGATATGATTATAATTATTATAAATTACATCATTCATCACACTAACTAGCTCACCTAAATACCATTGACTTTCTGTAAGCTTTTCAACGAATAAGGAAGATAATCACTGGATTTCTATTTGCTACTTGATTAAAAAGCCATCCTCTGTAGTCTCCACATGTGCTCCAGGTTTCCTACAGCCCTTTTAATCCCTGTGTATCCAAGAATACGAGCCTGGAATTACTGCTCAAGCAGAACCTGTCCTCACTGGCCCTTGAGTCAGCAGCTTGCTGGAGCAAGCCCTTGGGAAATGTCAAGGAAGCTCTTCCCATCTCCAGGGAGCAAGCATCTCTTTTGAGCAAAATTTGAAAATTTCTGACCTGCAGGAAATGGCTTTTCCAGAACTGAAGCATTCTTTTTCTACCTGACTGGGGCTGATATTTATCAGCATTTCAAGGGAATAGAAAGTTGCCAAAAATGGGATATAGAAAATACAACAAAATGTGTAATTTCAGCTGAAACTGAAGCGTTTCAGCAGTCATGACCTGCAACATTCACTTTTGACTTGTCTTTGATGTGTTGCTCAGCATGAGTTCATCAGCAGTTTTCTGTTGCAGCAAATGACCCCACAGAAGAGGGTTTGGTTTGCCTGATGCTGCCTGCTCAGTCCACATCCCACGTTGTCTTCACAGCCTTGTGCCTGCCTCTCATGATGCACCAAGAGCTCCAGCAGAAGAGATAGGCCTGGGGAGATCACACCACCTGCATGTAGACATCCAACTTGTCTTGCCAAATTGCCTAGCTAATCTGYTTTGCTTCCTCAGCACCACTGGAGAGACAGAGAGACTCCACCAGAGGGAGAGTTCTGCACTGAATCATCTTTTGGGGGAGTTTGATCTTCCTCCATCCTCCATGTCATGGGCAATAGAGCTGGGTTGCAGYATTCAGCTTACAGAAGATTAAACTGCAACTTATATCTGCAATACACTACAGTAACGTTCAAGAGATCAATTGAAAACAGTTTTATTAAATTTAAACTAAGTCCCATTTTTCTTTCATTTTCCCCACTGAAAAAGAAAAAACAAAAAAAACCCCGTAATTTTTGCAGAAATGGTCTTTTCTTTTGGAACAGAAGATGTTCAGAAGAAGAAATCCTCACTAGCTCTAATTAGTAGACCCTGCTGTAAATTACTGCCACCACAGAGGTCTAGACTCTCATTACTGTCTTCCTGGGAGTCTCAGTAGGTGCTGGGAAAGCACTTTGAGGGAATGTGCTTGGTGCTGAGCATCTGCATCCTCTCACAGCTGGGAAGAGAGTGATGGAAAAAGGCTGAGATTTCTGAATACACTACTGAGAGAAATAAAGGACAGGTGCCAGGTTCCTAGATACATCCCCCTCCACAAAGTCTCAGTCTGACTGAGCTTGTGGGGATGATTTGCAGCACTACAGGATTTGGGGGTGAACAAAATTATCCTCTGTCTCTGGAGTCCTAGGGCCTGTTCCCTAGTCCTATATGACACCGGGCACCTCGATCATCACCCTTCTTTCTCAGTTGTCCACTGGTGGGTTAGTGAGCCTCCAAGACCATTTATGCCTCTCTGGTGTCAGGACACAAATTGCTACCATTCAAACTTCCTCTGCAGCCAGCAGGATCTGTGGTCTCATAGATCCATGAGAAGGTAGTCCATTTTCTCAACATGAAATAACTCATCTCAATTTTGCAGACAGCAGTGTTTTTCCAAGTGCAGGCTATTACCTACACAGTGCCAAGGTGTTCATTTACACCAGGGGCCCACACCCTGCTGATGCCTCAGGGGTAAAGGATGTACTTAGCTACCCCGCAAATATGCATGTTTTCTATGAACTCAAAAAATGTGGGCCAAGTTCTCTGAGGTATGTGAGCACTCCACACAAGTCAGGCCAACTTGTTGAGTTTCAAGCACCCTTGGTGGTTAATCACATCTGTTGCATCAAGTCCACACACAAATCCATACCAGTGGCCAAATCTGGCCATCAGCTTYGGGGCTTGTTTCAAGAAGCACTCAGGAGACAGAGTCTCTGTGAATCAGTCCTACCCATGTGGAAGGACCAAGTGACACAAGAGCCTCCCATGGGGCTGTGGGAAAGACCATCCAGCCTGTGTAATGTCTTGGGAGACCTACGTCAATGGACTCCTCAAAGGTGTCAATGATGGGAGAAGTCCCATCAGCCGTAAGGAGTAATCCCAGATTCATTCACTTTAGCTTTAGGCATTTCGCTGAGATGCCCAGGTTAAAGCGTAGTGATATTTTTATACTTAGTATAGGGAGTCTGGTGCCTGCAGAGAAGAAGTTTTAAATGCCTGAAGTTAGGTGGCATAAATCCAGACAGCAATGTCTTCCTCAGTCTTCCACAACATTCATCTGTGGCTGCTCTACTCCTCTCAACAGCTTGTTGGCGCCAAAACCAAGCAGAGACCACTGAGAAGTCATTACTGTTCACTATTTAGCTCCTCACCATTTGAAACATTTAGTTGCTGCATTTCTCCCACCAGTGAAAAGCTCCTGCTGCTCCTTCCTTGCCTTCTGATGTCTTCTTGCCCACCTGCTGCAGCTGCTGGGTTTGGCCTCGAACCATTTTTACCAAGTGGACAGTAAGAGGTTCAGAACAATATGTAACATCACAGTAGTAAACACACAGTGACATCTGCTCTAAATGTCCATTTTCTGCCTGGTTTGAATTAGTAAGTTTTTAATAAAGATAAAACTGCTGCAGAATTTGAAGCCACTGCTTCAGCTTTCCAACTGATCCTGCTGCTGGCTCGGGGAGATTCTGGGCTGYGCATTGTTCAGTGGAGCAGGGTGGAAAATGGCTTCCCACTCTCATGAAAATGGTCACAAATTCAGTACTTTTTCTCCTTCCACAGTGGAACAAAATAGGCTTCTTTCACATTTACAAATGAGAGAAAATGAAATATAAGCTAGGATGGGCAACAGCTATAAGAGCCCTCCTCTGAGATGGAGATAGCTATGGTAAAGTGCCAGGCTTGGTTTTAGACAGAAGAGAGTATTGAATGTCCTAAAGCTCTGTAATCCAGACTATTCACTGTTGTTGGATGATTCTGGTCCTTGTTCCAACCTGGACCTGAAAAATCCTTTCCACTAAAAATGGCAAATTGCCATAAAAATTCCTCCTTGATAAATCATCCCTTTCTGACAAAATAGATTTCTTTGGAGATTTTCCAACCAGCTGTAATATTAACACTGTTGGAAAGTCTGTAGGCCTTTCTGTTTGGCTGAAAACACCAGTTCTGTTGAAATCAATGGCAGATGTTACCCAGTGTGAGATATATTCATAAACTGAAATAAGTCCAACTGCCTGGAAGACTGTACAGCAATGAGAAATCATTCCATGCCAAACTCACAGTATCACAATCTCACTAACATGCACGCTGCAGACACACCTTACACTTTATGCTCTCAGGCAATCTTTTCTGCCCAAACAAGTTATACTCATATTTATTTTCCAGTATCTTTTTCATTTTCTGGCACTGACAAAGCTAAAGAGACACTTGTGAACAAGTAGGGCTCGATTCTCTTCTGAACTGGAGCAGCGCCCTGTTGAGACAGAGATACCAAGCTCGTGACTGGAGCTCCATGCAGAGATGAGTAACTCCAAAATGGATGATGGCAGCAGAAATGTGATCCAGAGGACCTGAACCCAGGCCTGTGATCTACAGGCTGTCATGATACTGGGGCTGCTGATCCCTCTGTGGTGGATAGGTGGATGCCTTGTTTCTCTGGCCCCAAATCGGATGAACTTAACACAGGTCAAAGTCACCTTCAAGGGCATAGAAGCTCCTATGCCGTAGCATTGGGCAATACAGCCGAGGTGAGTTTAATTCACATTGTCTTCCCTGTCCTGTGAGTGAGTCTGGGCCAATATTCATCATCTGAATACTGCTTAGCCTTTTTCCTCTTTGTCCAGCCATGGTTTAGGGCTCCTGTCACACACATTGAACTCCTGCAGATCTGAAAGGAATGTAGACTCTTCTGGAGGAGGTTCATCTGCTCAAATAGAGGTATCTGCAAATGCAGATGCCTGCATCTGGGCTAGCCACCCCAGGCTTTCTATATGGTCTCTGGAGGAAAAGGGTCCCTTTTAGAGAGTGATTTTTCTTGTTGTAAAGAAGAGGTCAAGTGAATGGCATGCCAGAAGAGTGAGTTTCTCTCTATCAGCTGTAAAGGAATCCAAGGTGACTTGCCAGATGCAGACACTGTGGATCAGTCCCACCCTTCTCCTCTTCAGTCACAAACTCCAGCCAAACTTAGGAGCTTTTCAAAGGCAAAAATGAGCATACAGMACCAATCCCTGCAGGGCAGTGGGTGCTCAGAGCCCTGGCTCTCCATGCATTTGAAGACCTCCCTTCCCTTTCTGCACTGATCCTTTCCCACCTCAGCCCAGCCCATCACTGAGTAGGCAACAGTCTGGGAGAGTAACTCACTGCTCAGGCAATGCTTCTGATCTACTGTGTGGCTTCCTGCTTTCAGAACAGGGTCAGCATAAACCCTGTCAGGGAGTTAAGGAGCCCTTTGCTGCTCTTCAGCTGGGAGCAGATGTCCTCACCTGCTCAGTGACTAGAGACACGCAGAGTTTCTTTGTAAGAAGTGAGAGGTGGGCTGGTGTCCTGGTTCTGTACAGTTCAGGCACTTAAATCCTGCCTCCCTGTGTTGCCTCAGCTGCTGACAGCATTTTTCATCCAGCCGTAATGTGATTTTTCTGTACTAAAGTGGCCCATCATGCTTCATCCCACTAGGAGCTGCATCTCTCAAAAATGAAATGTCCTCTTTCAGCACATACAGAGCTGAACATGCTGCCTGTAAACTCCCAGCTTTCACTTACATATTCTGCAGCTTAATGAATTAACTCTTTTAAAGTGCTTTGAGAGAGGAAACATGTTTTAAAGGTACAAAAGGGCCATTAATATCAGATGTCAAGTCATAACAAAGAACAACTGTGCTTCTGTTACTTTCTTGATTAGTCAGAGGTCTATGGGTTGCTTTATCTTGTTTGGAAAGTGTGACAGAAATGTGATACGAGTCTTTCTTTGGAAAGGTAACTTTTATTTTGTTAAAGCCATACATTTCCAAGGATAGAATAAAGCTTACAAGCCATAAGTCATGCCCAGATAAGGATAATCTCAGACAACAGTTAATTTGTAGCAGGATGTTGCTTGTTCTGTAATAATTACTCAGTGTTTTAGGCAGATTTTCTATTGCCTGCTCAGACACGCAGCAAAGGAGAAAAAGGACCTGTGCTGGTTGCAGTTGTTAATGTTTGAAATCTGAGCATGTTAAAACAATTTTAATAATATTGCTCAACATCTGCCCAAATCCTACAGTGGTGCAGCCTCTTAGATTTAAAGGACTGTCCACTCTGCAATCAGAAGACATGGTTGCAGCATGGAGACATGGCTCGTGGGCTGGCCTGAACCTAGCTAGGCTGGGTAGCAATGGTGATGGAGATGAGGTGAGACAGACCTCCAGGTGCACTGACACATCTCATCCTTGCTGCCTCTCAGTGTGTGAGCTCCCATGTCACTGTGACCAGGGTGCACTGGACATGCTGGGTCATGCTGGGATAAACAGCCAGGGAGGGGTTGTGGCTATGATCACGCATAAGGCACGAGAGAGGCAGCAGTGTGCAAAGCAACTGCCTCCTCCCTGACTCTAGGGTTGCGCTCGAGAGATGCTGGGACAGCGCGTGCCTCCAGAGGCTGTGGGGACCCTGGCTCTCCTATCCTGATGCCCAAGTCACAGCTTCTGGCACCTGAGCTTGTTGCTCTCCTGCCTGGGACTGCCGTCACATACCCTGAGAGGAGAGCTCAGTTTGCAACAGGATCTCACTCTACTGCTGACGCACCCCCGCTCCYGAAAAGGAGTGGAAATCCAGGTCTGTCAAGACCAGAATCAACAGCTGGCTCCGTGGCAGGGAAGGCACATTCAAGTATGCAAAGATGCAACGTTTGGTTTGGAAAGAGTTTTCCCAGGCAGTCGGGGGCTGTTTGCTGCCTGCTGGGAGCAGTGACCTGGAACTTGCCCCTTGCACCCCAAATCCCTGTACCAAGAGCTTCAAGGCATAGGACTAATCCATAAAACACTGCCAAATTTGCCTGATTTAGACCCCTACTGGCACACAAAAATCGCCCTTCCTTTGGAATGAACCCAACACTGCTGGCAAGGAGGCCTCTCCTTCTCCACGAACTTCCCCCTCACAGCCCTGCCCTACCAGCATGCCTCCCCCTGAGAGCTAGACTGCTTGGGCTGAGACGATGAGGTGATCTCTAACCCTGCCAGCCCAGAGCCTCCCCACTGCTGAGCTGCTACTAGCAACGTTGCTGAAGGGTGTGTTACCTGGTAAGGACACACCTTCATGGCGTGCTGGTCTGAGACGTGCACACACAGTCCCCTGAGCTAAGGAAACAACCTGCCACTTGAGGACAGGGCAGATATGAACCGGCCAACTCTCTTTCGCCCCCTGAACCTGATCTCCTCAGCTCAGCCCCTTCTTTATTCAGTGTGAGGGAAAGAGGCAAAGTTGCCATCTTGAGTAATGGGTTTTCTTCARTTCAGGGTTAGTCACAAGCCACATGGCGCAGGTGGTGTCCGCAGCACAGATGGCAGCACTGAGTTACCTCCAGGCTAAGAGTGTGGTTCATTATGTGCCGCTACATCAGGCTGGGGGTTCACAACTAACCCAGCACCAAAGGGAAGGAGGACACAAGTGGGGATCAAGGGCAGGGGCCATGCATGGCCTTGTCAGACTCCTGATGGCCTTTTGCACACTCCGAGTCACATGCCRAGTCTGTCAGCCAGACCCAATGCTGCTGCTGACACCAAGAGTGTCTCCCCAACAGACAGAGCTGTAGCAAGAAATTAGCACTCCCTCCCCTAGCCCCTACCTGATGGAAAGAGGGAGCAGAGCTGAGCGAAGCCCTGGAGAAYGGCAATGCCACTGTGCCCTACTCCGCTATCAGCGTGCGTTTCTACTCTCCTGGCTCAGCTGTGACGGCGGGGCTGGGTGTAGCTAATYGGTGACTGTTCCCTGCAAAGTCTCCACACACACCCCAGCTCTGGTGTTCCAGATTTGGGGAGTGCCCAGGAGTCCCGGCTCACATCAGTGAGGACTGCATTATTTCTGGTGAAGCAGTGAAGAAGAGGGGTTGTGGCCCCTCCTGACATAAATAAGTCTGCTTGTGGAATGACTTATGGGCTAACTAGGGAGGTAGTTATGCAGCAGAATGAGTGCTGTGCCCTAGATCTCCCTCCCGCYTCTCCTTCCCCTTAACAGTCAATAATCCTCACATAAGAAAGGGGCGACAYAACCACTTTTTCCTTTCTCCAGTTTCAGAAAACAAATAATGAAGGGAGATGCCCAGATCTACGAGAGGCTTTGCTGCTAGGACTCAGGTTGAGCTGGGCACTGCTGATTCCTGTAGCTGAGAGCCACGTGGACCTTTCCCCTTGTCTTGGATGGCAGAAGACCTCTGTCCTGCCACATCAATGCCGGCAGGACTTCCAAGTGTAATTAACTTGCCATGAGCATCCTATTCCTTTTGTCATTTTCCTCCTGATTCCAGACTACCTTCCTCAAAGTCCTGCGCGTGCCACAGGTCTGGTTCCTTAGATCATCTCCACTCCCTGGGATGTAACACAGCACCAATGGGAATCATCTGCTCTCCCTAGCACGGAGCCCTGCCCCACTCTGCAGGCTGCCTGCTCTCCTGGTAGGGTCTAGAAAAACATGATAGCCCTCAAAGCAGCAAAATTCCCCCATGCCCTCCCCATGCATCTCCTCTCCCATGTTCCTTGCGTCCCTGTTTGTAAGGACTTCCACTGATGCTGCCAGTTCAGCCAAGTGAGAAAGGCAAAGCTACTTTTCCTCTGTCCCGGAGAAAAATGTGGGAGGATCATTTTCTCCATGTGAGCACTTTCAGGGCATACCTAAGAAGGATGACTGTGACTTTGCTGCTTTCCAGCCTGAAAGTATCCAGCCTGGGTATCCAGCCTGGGTATCATCTCGCAGAGATCTCAAGCACATAAATACTGCTGTATATTTGAAGTGTCAGCTCTAAAAGGAGGCAAGACAGGCTGGTAACTGAAACATGGGCATCTGATTCAAAGCCAAAAGCATGACTCATGCCTCTTTTCTGGGCTTTGGAGCAGGCCAGCCAGAACAAGGACTTTGGGATTTAGACCTTTAGTGGTCACCAGAGAGCAAGGAATAGTTCAGAGAAAGTGAGCTTGGTATGGCTAAGGGAAAGTATTTTCCCACTACGCGAAAGAACTGGCAGCTGGTATTTCCTCAAAACAGGATCCACGTGATTTCAGCTGCCTTGAAAGGCCAAGGCTTGAGAACTATCAGATAAAATACACCCGGCCTAACTCTTCCTTGGGCTCCACCAGTGGAACCCCAATGAAATGAGCAGTGCAACAAACAGCAGAATTTAGCCCTGTGTTCCCTCCCCCCTGCCTAACATTCCCCACCATTTCCCAACCCCTAATTCTTGCACCCTTAACATCCTTTTCCTTTCTCCAGGTTTAAGAAAACCCTTTGCAACTAAAATCCTCCCCTTATTACCACCTCCTCCCTGACAGGAATGTGGTTTTGTAGAGTTCACTGCCAGTGCATAGGTCTCAGTGTTATCTTAGTCAGAAAGAAATAACCTGGTACCATATTTAGAGTGTATCTCCCAGAGGAAGCAACTTGATATTTGCAAATCACAGAAACTCTGTGACCCACGGTTCATAAAGCTCAAATACTTTACAATAGGTAGAACTTAAGTTACAATGGTGGTGTCCCCTGGTGAAGTTACCTTGGCCCTCCCTGTTACTCCCCAATTTGTTCATTATTATTAATGTCACTACAATAAATATCAGAACAGAATTGACAGCTTTTGGCCACATATYTTAAAGCATTACCCCACTCCTCTTTCACTTTTTGTCTTTGAAACTTTGATTTCTATCCTTATCAGTCATCAGAGGAGCCCTTAGGGACAAACCTTTTGGCTATGTGAGCAGCAAGGTAGTAAAAGCCATGCAGAAGGGTGGCTGTGGCATCAATAACCAGTGAGAAGGTGCCCCCAATCCCAGTGGCTATGTCTTTAAGGACAGAGGGAATGGCACAGATGGAGTAATAAGGGAAAGCAGCAAGGTGAAGGACRAATCCCATGGGGATGCTCAGGATCTTGTAGGTGAAAATTGCAACATCTTGAATATTTTCCAGAAAACCCTGCAGGATGTTGATGATGACTTTCCCCACATCACATGGGATGCTGATCAGCACCATGCTGATCTCTGTAAGGTAGAAAACCACCCCATTCCACAGGCTGTAGACTCCATCCAGAAGAGTACTGACAACCCGCTTGATAACAAGCCACAGAAAATGAAACATGAATTTCACTAGCTCCACAAACACGTAGATGAGGAGTTCCAGAAGTTTGATGAAAGGGGTGGCAATGATGCCAGCCACTTTTCTCACCAAGCCATTGTCTTTGGCCTCCTGGCTATCACTTGTTCCTGCTTGCTCTTTAGACCGGAYCTGAGTAACAGCTTGCACTATTGCTTCCATTTTCTCCTGCCTTTGGTTATCTTCCCCACAGTTGCCCTTGAACAACCGAACTCCTGCTAGAAGCTGCTTCTCCAGCTCTCCCACTGCTAGGTCTGCCAAACTGTTTTCATCTTTCGTTTTCTTCACCAGTGCTAAAGACCATCCCTCTGGAGCATCACAGCACGCTGCCAGCCAGAGGGTCTCTGGCACTGACACCTTGCCATTAACTTGGATGTTGGAAGGAATAGCACCTACAAGGAGATACAGATGATCTTTCTTGGAACAATGAGGGACCAGAGCTTGCTCCACTACCCTCCTGATGTCTCTGTGCCAGCTTTTGCTGAGAGATGGGCTCAGAGGGACAGCGTTCGTCAGTGTGTAAGTGGCCATCTGGAAATCTTTCTCATTGAGCAAGCTGGGATTCAGCAGCCCTCTCTCATAACCAGAGCCCACATAGTCCGAAGTCAGGGCTTGATTTGCACCGAGGTTAGCCACAGAGCCAACAATATCAGCTTCATGTACCATCTCCTGCAGGTCATTTTCTGGATCATCTATCTGAAAGAGCAGAGAGAAGAGTTACTGAATGCAATTTATCTTCCTCGAAAGCAATGTGTAAAATAGACCGTGAAGTGTATTTTCCATCATGACTGCTACCACAGTGTTCCTCAGATCACATCCTGTACTCCTTCCTTATTTTCCTTTCAGTATTTCAGAGGTGCGTATGCTGTTCTTAGCTGTCCTGCCAAGCACATAGGTGCAGGGCAGGGATGCTTACAGTTCTGCACTTTGGTCCGCAGCACAGCATGGCCTGCAGAATTTCATCAACCATTGAGCACTAAGCCTCTAACTTGTGCTTGTTCTAGAAGATATTTTTTAAGAACAATAGATGGCTTGATTTAGGGCCACATTCATACCACCTAAGACGGTGGTACCTCCAGCTCACTAAAGCACCTTAAAATATGAATGAGCTGAGCTGTCAAATCCAAGCAATGAAGAAAAAAGCCATGATTTTTAAGGCATCTAAAGAAGGCATTTACCCCTCTCCATTCATTGTATAAGAAGCCAGAACCAAGTAGGGCAGCATGGCAGGTGACCTGAACTGTCCTTCACAGTCTTGAACGCAGACGCTGCAGTGAGGTCATAGGGCACTCTTAGGGCTTGTCTTTAACAGTCTGAACCTCACCCTTAAAGACTGCATACCTCCCAGGGGCAAAATGGCAGGGACACTGTCACCACAGGTCCTCGGTGGAATCTGTGCTATGTGCTCGTTTGTCATTCCTGCGCCATGGAGTTGGAAGCAGTAACTGCTGCACCGGGCATCCCTTCTGGAGCCTTACAGAGAGTCGTGCACCAGGAGGTAATAAGCAGTGGGAGCAAGAGCTCTTAAACACCATGGTGTGCTCAGGCCTTTTTCAGAAGACTACAGCTCTGTCTGCCCCTTAGTCACTCCTTTTTGACACTGTCTGCAGCCTTTCCAGAGGGGTGTACCAGACTGTAATTTTCTTCCTYAGATTAGAGGTTGTGTGTGTTGATAGAAATTCAGGGGTGCAGCCAGTCTCTGTAGTCACTGCCTCATGTGGTATCTGCTTAAAGGCCATGGCCCTGAACTCCCAACACTGTGCTGGCCCAATTAAATCTGCTGTCTTTGCTCCTGACCTAGAGACTGTTTGCTGCACTGTATAATATGCATTTTGGAAATGGATATGGCAGACAGTTCATATTCTACTTTGAATCACTCTCCGCTCATCCTTCCTAGTCCCTTGGCTCCTCTGTAATGCACTTGAACAGATGGTTCTGACCATTTATGTCCTTGAGACCTTTCATAGGGTTTGCACCCTCTTGGTACCTCAGCTTCCTGCAATATGTCTTGATAGCTATTATGTCTACGTCAGCTTCTGCTGAGAAACAGTGTAAAAGGGACAGTGCTAGTGATCATAAGTAGCTATCCATCATCCTTGTTGTGGAAATTGAGGTTTGGCTGGCCTCTTGCATCACCCAAGTCCCTGYAGCCTAGACTCAGGAGACTCTGCACTAAGGCTGGTCACAGTGTCATCAATATTAACCGTTTTTGAGGACCGCATTACCCCCATTTGCCTGCTAGGAGGTTTCAGCACTTTGTTTTGAAGCACCTGGTGCTTATTGCTACAGGGCTGAAAGGATCAGAGGCCTGACCCAGGTTAGTAACTATGTGCTGATGCACAAGTCTTAGTTTTTCTAAATGCACCACTTAAGAAAGACTTATTCTGTACTTCTGCTTTATTTTGCACCCTCTTCCTCATGCTCCCCAGCCTYTCCCTAAGGAGTGCAGCTGTCTGACAAGGCCAGATTTGTTGAGTAGCACTCCATAAAATCACAGCCCCTTCCTGGGCTTCCCCTGTTTTCCCTGTTTTGACGAGATGACAGTGTTGTGTCATGGGATGGGGGATGCACCTGGTACGTTTAATCACACAGTATATGCGAGGTGGGAGCAGGCACAGGTGCTAGGCTGTGCCTGGGAACTGCCTCTTGTACCAAGGCCCCTTTAAGCATAATGTCATTTCAGGGGCACCCAYCCGCACTTGCTCCCATTGCAGATCAGTGCTGCAGTCTCTTTCCTGCTACAGGGACCTGCAGCCTTCTTGACAAATTAAAGAAAACAATGGAGGGAGATTGAGGTGCTGTACCACAAAAAGATGCAGACCTGAGACTAGTCAGCTCCGCCTTACTGTGGAGATTCCCAGCCTACTTTAAGCATATGGAATAAACTTAAATTTCTCTGATTATGAGCTAGTGCACGCAAACTTTAAGATGCCTATTAAGTAAATATGTTTYCAGGTACCTGTTCAGCTGCAGGATTTTGCACATACCATTGAGATTGTTTAGGTGCAATTAAAAAAGAACAGGAAATACGYGGCCGCATGTTGTTCATACGTCAGAAAACAAAAGCAGGCTCTGACATCACCAAGGGCTGTTGCTTTATAATAACTCATATTATGCTTTGCAATAACTCGTGTTATTGAGCTTTTTTTGCCTCCTCTGACAGAGCCCCAGAGGCAAGCTGTCTCCAGCACTATATTTAATCTGCATGCAAGCCGCCTTTCCTCAGTGGCTCAGAAAGCTTTTGGTTCGTGGCACAGGCAAAGCATATCTGCATTCATGGAGTCAGCCATGAATCTACCTGTCCAAAGAATCTGTAATAGCTAAGGGCAAGCTCCAAGCAGACATGTAAGCACCTTACTCTTGGGGAGATTCAAGAATAAATTACATATCTAGATACCTGTACAGATCTGAGTCCAACCACCTAACAATATTATATGTGTTTATCCTTGCAATACACAAGGTGAGAGCTGTCATTTTACAGAAGGGGCAGAGGAGGATTAAAGGCAGATTTCCATTACAGGCAACAGCTTGACYGAAAAATTGAGGCAGGCATAGAGATGTTATGTCAGCTAGTTTCAGTCAAGTTTCTTCATTTAACAACACAGGACACTCACCTCCCACCTTCCCTACCTTAGTACTTACAATCCCAGGCAAACTTCAGCATCCCACTCCACAGCATTTTCCTCACTACTGCCTCAGGCATGCTTACATCTTTGATTGCAGTGGAGATATTTCATTTAGCCTTAGTGTGGGATTCATTTCCCAGGAATTAGGCACAATGCATCTTACACCAAGGTTTCTGTTGTAGGAAGTTCACGTGAGTTGCCTCAGAAGTTTCTCCTGACTGTTTCTCCTGACTGACTACCAAGAGAGATGAAAAGAGTAGCTCAGATGCAAACCTCTGTGGTAGAAAGGGTCTATAGCTGGGTGACAGAAAGCCCACCTTGGTCATCTAGCTGATGGTAGTCAGCAAGTAAATGAAAGGACAAGGAGACTCATCCAGCTTATTGTATTTTAAGACAGAAAAAGCAGCTCCAGAGTTCTCCATCTCTCTCTAAGGCACAAAGAGAGACAGACATAAATAYAGTTTTTAAATGACTGAAATCAGAGGAGGTGAAACCCACCTAAGTAATTTGCTCTTGACCCCTGAAGAAACCTGTGGCATAGCAGGTTTTCAAACCCAAGCCTGGGGCATCACATCAGTATCCTGCTTATCAGACTACCCTTCCTGTTCTCTAATTTTTCACAATCTTCATTGCTGAATTAATTCAGTTTCCAGCTGCCAATCAGCAGTGGGTGGTGCTGACATTCCTCTTGTTTCCCATCCAATTACTGCCTCTGTGCTACATTTGGCATTTGTTTCTCAGACACGCATTCCTGAGGAGGTAGGCATGCAAGGAGTGAGACAGTGCCCTCACAACTTACATCACGATCTATTACAAAAAAGCATGTGACAACCCTTAGTCAGTCATCAGACTGCGCAGAGCATTTTTACAGTGATTTCTTCCTGCTTGCTGCATCCCTGCATGTGCATGTAAGCAAACACATGTCACTATGCAGCTATGCCTGTTTGTACCTGGCTATCCCTGTCTCAGTTAGGAAGCTATTCAGAAAATAGCCAGTGTAACCTTTTGGGGTTATGTTGCAGAGCAGGTGTTGCAAAGTGTTCCTTTTAGTGATCATCTGAGCTTTTTTAAGTATCTGACTTAGCCTTGATAAGAACATGCAGAACAGGTGTGAAATCTGTTCCCCACTTTCTCCCTTCCAGATCCTGCATAGCAGATGCCTGAGAGATGTGTAYGTGCTTTTTTTCTTGAGAGACTTCTAGGAATTTTTTAGTCCTGATTTCTTCCTCTGACAGATTCCTCTGCCAAATTGCTTCTCCTAGTTTTCTTCCTTGAACTGTGGCTCCTCCACTGAACTACACAGCTGCTATCTTTCACCACAGAGGTATCTGTATTTCAGTAATGGGTGAAGGGGACTCCTGCACATATTGTAGCTGACAAAATGAAAACTACAGTATGGTCATGTTGTTGAGTATGGTTCCTTCATTCATATGTGTGAACTGGAAGGCCAAAACAACAGCAAAGAAAACTTATATCCTGGCATTTCCTGGCTTTTGGGTGCTGGACTCCTTTCACTCGTGTTCTCTGCATGCAGTGTGTCATGGATCAGCCCAGATATGAGCCTCCACTGCTCACCCAAGGCATGGTCCTTTTTAACGAGAAAGAAAATGGAGTGGCCTGTCCAGCCACTTAACAGCCTTGCTCCTGCCTTCATCCCATCTCTGTACTCTAGTAAGTGGGTCTACAGCCAACGGCCAGGCCATAAGGACTTGAGCATGCAATTAGCTGTGGGCAAATTCCCTGAGTAAATGTTTTTAAACAAAATAAGAATGGCTTCCAACCCCTAGGACTGTATTGGGGAAATTAGTATAAGCAGGACGGAGATGATCTTTGCTCTGCCCTCCCTGTTCCCCCAGTGATGCCACCTGATGTGATAGAGGTGCTTTCAGTCTTGTGGCTCAGTAAAGATGCCCCCCATCCACAACACAGCTTCCTCTAAGTTGGCCATACTGAGATCTTTCCTTGTGGTCAAAGGCTAAGTCTTGCTTAGGAAGCATTTCCACAGGTAAAGCATTTTTGCCCAAGGCTCTCTGGTCCTCAGTAAAGCTCTGCATCTTGTCTGTCTAAATCAGGAGTCAGATGTGTGTGGTTGCGGTGTATCCTTCCAAATAAGAACAATGGTGTCAGTTAAAGGATGTTTTTGAGTTGAAAAAGAACAAAACAAGCAAGCCAGAGTAAAAAGGAGGCAAAAGAATCCAGGGGACTTTTCTTGTTTAGCAGAGGTCAGAGTAGTTTGCTCCATGGAAGAAAAATCCTCAAAGCTCTCAGTTTATTCACACTACCACTGATCAGTATGGCCTAAGTCAGACCCTGGTGTAACAGGGAAAAGATCCACAGCAACCCATGGGGTTACACTAGTGCAAAGTCAGAGCAACTAAAGGTAGAGCCTAGCAATAATTTTGGGGGCTCAGGTAGATTTCTGAAGCAGGAAATGTAAGAATTGTGGCTCAGGTGTTAGCAGATGCAAGGGGGGGGGCATCACTAGGTGAGGTGTGAAGATGGAAGTGGCAAGGGACAGAGCAAGCTGGCTGCAGAGAGGTGTTGGGGACCTGAGCAGGGAACCTGCTGTGAAGGGACTTTGAGGAGTTCAAAGAGCAGAAAAGGCATTTGAGCCTGCACAGATGCAGAAGCAGCTCTGGTGAGTCAGACTGCAAGGAGCAGGAGGAGATATGGTGGCTAGAGGTGACGATTGCTGTCGGTGGCTGAGGCAAATGGGAATRGATCTCATCTCTGCCACTTTGCCTTGCTGTCTCCACCGCACAGACAGCAGATGTTTACTTGTCTAGGTCTTCTTTGCTCTTTAAATTTCATCACACTTCCTCAACTCCATAATGACAGAGTCTGCAAAAAGGCTTCCCTCTGTTTAAAAAGAGCAAGCAGACACCTCCTACAGGCATCTGCAAAGTGGAAGGAAAGCAGATCAAAAAGCCCCCAGGAACTCCTGCAATTAAAAACCCAGCCCTGAGAGCAGGGAGATGGTCCAAGGTGAAGACAGGGGTTTTAGATCCCTGCCTTCACTTCCTACGACCTTGTGGGAGGTGTTTAAAGCCTTAGTATTTCATCACCCCAATAGGAAAATGAACAACAGTCACTCTTTTGGGACAAGGATGGAGCTTTGTTTCTGAGTACATACAGCACCTAGCACGTGAGAGCCCTGCTCACAAACAAGCTGCTCTCATAACACGACTGTTTATGGTCTAACAGAGCACCCTCATGTATTGTCAATCTTTCTTGAGCTGAATAGACAAGGGTAGCTTGGTGTCTGCTACAATATTCCCCGTGCTCACTGCTGAAATAACTGCAATATTGCAGAAAACTCAGGTAAAGTGTGCTTGTTCTCTTAGTGCACAAGCAATTTTTTAAGGATTCCCTTTAAATATAACAGCCTGAAGGACCTGGTTAAACATGTCAAGTGCCAGAAGAGACAAAAAACACTGCGGCTGTAGTGATGTTCTCTTTATACTGCACAATTCTGACTTGACTGAAACATTTCTATTCCAGGACACAGTAATTCACTTCCCTATCCTGTATCTGCAACAGAGGGACACAACAAAAAGCTGCCATGTCAACTTGGTGAGCCACAAATGTATGTTTTATTCCTGTGCAGTGAAGCTAAAGAGCTCTTATCAACACCGGGATCATGCTGGCAACCAACCAAACTTCAGCTTGACACTGAAATGTTTAACCCCATTATCCACCAGCAGTGCTCCCTGGCTGTGATAGCTAGCTAAACAAGACAAACAGATCCTACAGGGTAAAAGATGATTTTCTTTTCCCCTCACATTCCATAGCGGATGCAGCAGCCTCTCAGTTTTCATTATAAGCTCCGTGGGACAAGGAACTATTTGTCCACTTCCAAGCACAAAAATAAGTTGGTTGTGGTAAATTAATATTAAAAGAGGTTCCACAAGCTCTTGACTCCTTTGCAAAATCCCATCCCCAGCTAATATCTTCACCCCAGAGGAAATGTTCTCAAGGAACATATGCTTTACAGTGAAGGAAAGGCTGACTTACCTGCGGTTCAACCAGCCAGTCCTCCTCCTCATTTTGGGCTGGTTTTGCGTACTTAAAAGCTGAATAAAGAGGAATTTTGTCCTTAGTACTGTAGAGGGTTGCAAACCGTGGCTCTTTGTTGTACTGCTGACAGATTTTCACATGGAACGGCTCGGTAAATCCTTCTGGTGGGATTTGTCCAGAGAAGAACACATTACATTCAGCAAAACCAGTTTCATCCTCTCCAACAACTCTGCCCTGGGAAAAGCCTGGGAAAACTGAGAGGCAAAGCAAAAATAAAATTGACGTCTTCATGGTCCACTCCCTTGAGCTGAGGGAAGCCCTATCCGTCTCTGCTGGATTCAGCAAAGGACCTGTGCTCTGAGCCCATGCAGCAGTGAAGCCAGAAAGCGTCTGGAATTCGGGTGTAGTGTACAAGGGAAATGAAATATGAAACCACAGCCGTTCCCTTCAGGGAGCGAGCGCTTTCTGCAGGCAGCACATTGTGAAACCAAACGTGCGCGAGGCTGCGCTGACACACGCTGCAGACACCAACTGCCCCAGGGAGATAATGCCAAGCAATCTGAAATCATCGGGGCTAATTTGGAAGAGGAGGAGGGAACTCCATAGCAGTGCAGGTCTATAGCTGAGCAGCATCAACTGTCCAGGCTGGAGCCCAGCACCGGCGGGGGTGTGGTGTGCTGCATTGCAGCAAAGTCCCCAGTAGTTTTGGCTGACGCAGCCAGAAGTCTTCCTGGGGCTGCCAGGGGGATGCTGCAAAGTCAGATCCACCACCCAGAAGAAGGTGTTAGCTGCCCTCTCCAGCCACAAGCCTGGCCAAGAAAGAGGGAGAAAGAGGGAGAGAGAGGTAGCAGGATATTGGCACTGCTGAGAGTCCACTTTGCCCCTTTTTGGGGTATCTATCACCACTATTTCTGCCAGCCATGTGCTGCAAAGGAGCCTGGGGAAAGCATTCTCCTCCCATCTCTCTGGAAGCTGTACAGGGCATTCAAAATCCTCCTGTAGAGCAGTATCACCTCACCTTGGCAGAAACGCCCTCAGAAGAGATTAACAAGAGGCAGAAAGATACAGACCCTCAAATCACATACCCTTAATCAACACACACCTCTGAATGTTTTAGCCAAACATATAGAACTGGCAAAAAAAAAGCTACTTAAAGGGAATGAAACCACTCCTCTGCGGTTATGATCAACAGAGGTATTATCTGCCCAGTGAATAGCTGCTTATGACACCTAGGCTACTTCTAGGTAAAAGGCTGTATTACTTCAGTGACTGGCAGAATTAATGTTTTCAGAAGACTGGGGACAGAGAGGAGACTACAGAGCATTTCCTCAGAGACAAGAAAATATGCAATTTCCCACCCAAGAAGTTAGATATGATCAGATGTATTGCCAACAACTTCCTCCTCTCACCTTAAAAAATTCTAGGTGCCAATAAGGTGCAGGTCCCTTTTAGACAACACTGTTTTATACTGTTACCATGATTTCCAAGAACTTCCAAGTGCTACAAACCCACAAGTGCTCTGCAAACTAGGGAAGGAGTAGCCTATACTGCAAATGAAGAAATGGGACAGAGGGCAGTTCAAATGACTGGTCACGGTCAGAGAAGGAGCCTGTAAAAGAGCTAAAAATAGACTGAACTCTAAGACTTTATGCAGAGATGACTTCTAGAAGTACCAAGGCAAGGAAATACGTCAGCACCTTTTAATGTGATGTTATCAGCTGGGGGAGACAGAGGCAGGCTGGACAGGCTAGGGAACAACAGGAAATGTGGTAAGTGGGCTTGTTTTGTTTTCAGACAGATGCCTGGTCACCTAGCCCTGACAGAAAGAGTTAGTCACATTCAGGAAAGATGATGGAAATGAGAATGCAGACACAACCTGACCTGAATACAGCAGCTCCAGAACACAGGCTCAAAATGTCATTTTCCTGGATGTAAAAAGGCTCCTGGCAAATGAAGAACTGAAGCTAAACCTGAGCAACTAGATGCTGATCTGATCCCAGCCTTGCAACTGTCCAGGCAGCAGAAGGAAATGTTCTCCTGAGTGTTGTAAGCCCTGCTCCCAAGGAGAACCTAGGTCTGGCAATGCAGTCAAACACCTGCTCTAAGAGTGACATGCATTATCCCAGGTTAGGCATGSTACCAAGGTAAAGGTAGCATGAGGTGTTTCAAGATAGGCATGACAGCAACCAGCATGCGWTGTTTTCAACCAGGGAACACTGACATCCTGCCTCTTTCCTGAACTCAGGCATCAACCAGCAAGTGGGCAGCCTCTCATTTCTCAGGAAAGCTGGCACGGAGCTACAGTCCTTTACTCCCTGCTCCCATTTTCTCTCTAAGCTAAGCCCCTTTCCAGGAGAAAACTCAAGGTTTGTGTGGCCAGTTTCTTCTTAATTTAAGGTAGCTGTTGTGACCCTTAAGCATGGGACTGTAATATGTCCTTCTGTTCTTGTTAATGTTATTATTACTAAAAAGATCAGGTGCTGCCATCATGGTGTGGGACTCTCTGCGCCAGGCAGATAAAGGCCAAAGGACTGCCTTGCCCTGGGAAGACTACACTGTCAGMCAAGGGCTGGCAGAGGAGCCGAACAACAGTGAGAGGAAGCACATCAGCGTTTCAGAAAACTCAGTGCTCCCGTGTCTTATCTGCTATCCGGCACCTTTATAGGCATCACAGCAAAAGGGAGTATTAAGATCAGATATGAAAGAATGGCCTGAAAGACCCTTAAGGCTGTTTGTGTGAGACAAGCAGAAGGGTCCCGGGAAGATGTACATGGGGTTGGAAGTGAGCTGTGTGAGAGGAGGCCTGGGAGCATGGCCTCCCTGGACCCAGGGGCTGCCTCCTCCACACCACTGAGGACAGCAGAGTGCCACAAACCCGAGGGGGCTGGCTGTGAAGATGACTACTTGATGTTTGATGTAACCAAAAAGAGGAAGCCCATGGAGAATGCGAAGAGGGAGGTGATGTGGTCAAAGGGACARGTGAGAAAAGTGACCTCTGAGCAGCAGTTACAGGTGTGTGGGTGGACAGGAAAGGCTGTACGCAAGGGATGGTAGGCACACAGAATTTGCAAGGCATGACAGAGATAAAGTACATTGGGGGAAAAAGCTTAAAGACAGAGATTGGAGAAAGGCAAGAACAAGGAAGGAGGAAAGAATCTAGAAAGTGGTGTTGGCAGAGAAAGAGAAAGAGATTAGGGCAAAAACTGGAGCTGAGAGGGATCTGCATGCCTTAAAAATGGGGAGTACTAAAGAAAGGTTAAGAAGAACGAATAAGAAGAGGTGTGAGGAAACCCAGGAGACAGAATGTGATGGGTCAAGTGAAGGGACAAGAGAGAGAACCAAAGAAAGGTCTTTGCTTCTGTGATGAGAAAATGAGGAAAAAATGAGGAGGAGGAGGGGGAAAGGAGGATGAAAGGAAGCTGTCATTGATCTAATGAAGACAACCAGTCCTCTTCTTCCCCAAGGGTCTCAGGCACCAAAATGAATGTCTCAAAGATGAGAACACTTCCCTAAAAGTTYGTGTGACRTGAACCTGAAAAACATGTCAGTATTCAAACCCCRCAGCAACAAGAAGCTGCCGGGCTTKTTTGCCTGCTTTCCCACACTGTGCCTCCAGCCCTGTCCCTCAGTTCACATGGCCGACACTGGATTTGCTGCAAATAGTTTCTTCCTCCCAACATGCCAAACCCCTCTAATCTAGTCTATCCAAAGCATACTTGACCCTAAATATTTTTCCAGGCCTGACCTCCTGTCTCCTGTCATGACCTCTGGGCAGGACTGTGGTACTGTACATTACTGTCTCATTCTTCTGAGAAGAAAGGGAAGAAGAAAGCAATCCCAAGYGTGAGCAGTCCCACTGGAGCAACCCCATTTGATTCACTGGAGATCCCACTGCTGAAGATTTGGCTTGGAACATGACAGTCCCAGTGCACATGCCACTACATGTCCTGCCTCTTTGTTGTCTCATGGGGAAAGAGTCTCTTTAAAATTAGCTTAAAAACTCAGTCTGGAAAAAGAGCCCAGTGCTGAGCTAGGGAGAAAAGGAGGAGTGAAATCATTTTTATGCTCAAACTAAGAGATTTGGGATGGGGAGGGGGCATCCTCATGCCTTCCCTATGCCACCCCTCATCCTGGGAAGAATGCCTCATGGCCAACAGTGCTGCTTCACTGCTCACCTTCAGACCCCCTTTGCCTTGTGCTTACAGAAAAGGTGGGCAAGGCGTGGCCACTAATCACCTAGAGATTAGTGCCAGTGATGCTGATCTGGTTTCATTATTTCCACAGACTTCTTCCTGGGCGTACTGACCGCAGCAGCCAGGGGATACCTTTCAGTGCTGTCACAGCTGAAATAAGAACAGAAAAAGACAGGGAGGATTAAGACTAGAAGGTGACATAAAATGATGGAAGTTGTCACCKGTGGTGCCCAGCCATAGGAAGAGGGTGAAGATGGGGAATGGTGAGGCATTCACACTGCTGTCTGGACTATAGCATCTTTAGGATGGGGACCAGTTCTTGTGGGCTTGTACAGAAGCTTGCACAGTGAGAGCCTGATCCTGACAGGGGTTTGGAAACCAGGAAGTATAAATGTATTGTATAAATACTGAATAAAATTAATAAAACCCAGAGGCTACATTCTTTGGCACTTTATCACAGCCTTAAGACTCAGAATATTTCTGTTAAACTTCAGGCTGTTAGAAACAAGCATAACAAAGATCCTGTGTTTGACAGCAGAAGTTGAATAGATTTATACTAGCAGAACAAGGCAACATTTTTAATCATGCAAATAATTAACTATTGGAATGAGTTATTTAGGGATGTGCTGAAAGCTCCAACATTTTCGTTCATTAATCCAAGATTTAAAGAGATGATGCTTTTTAACAGAATTTATTGACTACAATAAAAGAACAGATGGTTCAAATTTCATGGTCTTTGTTTTACAGTTCATCAGTTTATCATAGCCATAATAGTTTCTTCACAACTTAAATCTGTTTTTAACAGGAAAGTCAGTCACTTGTGTGCTTTTCTCCTAGGTATTATTGCTTACTATTCATTTTTATTTGTTTGTTAATATTTTATTTTTCAAAAGTCCTTTGTGGTTCAGTCAATGGTGAGACCTTGCTGCACTAGGTGTTCTGTAAAACCAAGATGTGAGAAAGTTCCTTACAGTGTACATTGACAGAAGACTAATGGGTGGGAATAAAATTAGAAGTACAGACTTGTTAGGATTACATCATCTCAGAAGAGGCAATGTGAAAGCCATAACTCCTGAGAAAGCTAAACCTGTTGGCAAGGTCCAGAAGCTTTCATCAACAGTGAGATAGCAACCACACGCAGGACTGCCTGTCTCTAGCAATGCAGCCATATTTTGGAACTAAGGAGCAGGAGGAGGAATGAGATATTCTGGATTAAGGGTTTAGCCGGGCCAGTGGGGAGCTCTATCCAATAGACAAGGCACAGTTACAGCTGCCCCCCAGTTCTCATGCACTCTGTGAGGCCAGGCAGCGTGGCACCTGCCTTCACAGAGCTACAGGGCAGATGCCTACACTGAACCTCATTACTCTTCATAGCCTAAGCAGACAAAAAGGCACTTCTCCTAGGCTATAAAGAGTATGATTTGTGTCATCCTTGATGGCTACATGAGGATGAGATGACATCCTCAAGAAGTGCCTGTATCTCTGCACTGGCTACAGAGTGAGCCCAAGATGTCTATAGTTAGTCGGATAAACCTTGGACAGGCTCTGACATATTTCTGCAATCAGAGGTATTTAGTGTTCTTGTAAAATCTAATGCGTTGGCTGTTCTAGGGAAGAGCGAGTAGGTCTTTCTCCATGCTCCTTTCAGGCCTTGGCCTTGCTACTGAAATACATGTTGAGACTTGTGCTAGGCATATGTGTAACACCATATTTTTCACATATGTTGCTACTGTGCTACTTCTGGCCCCTACTGCCTGGGGAGAGATCTGAATGTGAAAAACACAACAGAGAAGATGAACTATCACCAATGCTATGATCCCTTCACTGTCTTGCATATATAACACTGCTTCTGCTACTAGAGTTTACAGAATTGCTTCTGTACACTACAGTCAGTACAGATCATCACCTTTAAAAAATAAGAGAAGCTGTGCTTTTAGATGCAGTAACTGAGCGAAGGATGGAAGGAAATACTGGCCTTAAAATATTGCTTTAAATAAATGGGTGGCTGGTTGGGATCTTAGATTGAATTGCAAGTGCAAAACTCTAGGTCTCTGGAGAGCAGACCTGGGAGACTTCTGATTTTGCACACAGTTTAAATGAAGAAAAGAGACTGACTTTATAGGCTCTACTCAGAACGTCTATTCTGGGATCTGCTGTGTAACTGTTACCAATTACTTACACCGTCYGATTTAACTTTCTTGGGAGGTGGCAGTAACTTGTCTGTGGCTCTGCAACAGTTGTCATATATCACAGCTGCTGAGGAGGTATCCAGTCCCTGATCCTATGGTTCATCAGGTGATATTTACAGTGCATGCTCAGCTTCAGTACTGTGATGTCTCTTGTTTAGACCTTTTCCCACTCAGTACAATCAAAGATCTCTGGSTAGGTACCATGGCTCCCTAGACAATGCAGCAGAAGAATTAGGTATTGAAAGAACAGAATTCATTAAAGTCAGGACCTTAAATGGGGACTCTCTTAAGATAAACAGTAACTAATGACAAAATATGAGGTTTAGGCACTGCTCCCCAGAAAGCATTAAAAGCCTATCTATGTTTAAAATTTGTAGCCATGAATCTTTTCTTGGATGCAGGCACCCAATCCAAGCTAAGTTTGTTCTCTCTCTCTTAACCTTAGTATTAGCTCCTATGAGACTGAGGTTTTAGTCCTTCTCCTGTCTAATAGGCACTAGGGTTTGCAGTCAACTGTCTCACTCCCACAAGAGTGCTCCAGTCGCTGTTCTGCTGCCCTGAGACTCTTGCAGTTTCTCCTCAATTGTACTTTGCATAAATGATTGTCTACTCAGGAAATCAGAAAGCAAAACACAGGACCTTTCAGTCCTGTAGTAAAGCACTAGAGCAAGAGCATCATCAGTCCAGCCTTGCTTTCATGAGGCTGTACTCATTGGTGGAATAGCTGACCCTGGTCACCACCTCGCTCACCAGCTGGGACCTGTGCCTAGGAACAAGCCCTGTCAAGAAGATTTAAACTTGGCCTCCAACATCTCTTCTGGGTGTTTTAACCAAGAGCTACAGCATACGAGGCAGACTTCCCTGCATTTTTTCTCTCAAGCTTGCCTTTGAGTACACCCAGCTGSTGAGGTCACAAGAATGAACTCAAATTATTGAATTCTGCTCAGAAAAGGCCTGTCAAACCTGAGATGGTTTTGTTCAGAGTCAACAGCAGACACTCAGGATCCAAGAGAATTTAGGAACTTCCAAGTTTTGATTTCTGGGATTCAGGTCCTTGTGAAACCAGTCCATTCAGTTGGCTTTCCTCTGAACCTAGAATCCATTCATTGACTTTTCTTTTAGAAGATGAATTCTGTTCAAAGAACAGCAAAGTGTGAGAAGTACTTACAGTCACTTTGAGCAGCAGTCTGTGCCTGAAGCCATGACATGGTGCTCTCAATATCCTGTACGCAGCACCTAAAYGAACAGGAATTACCTGGAGAGCGTCTGGTGTCACATATTGCCATGTCAGAGCAAAGCAATTGCAGCAGTGTTCTCACCAGGAACCCCCAGTCCTATTTTCCCCCCAGTGCAATGCAGTGCATTACAACTCCACGTGTTTAGAGCTCAACATGTTTCCCTAAGCCTGATGTGGAGCACTGTGAGGCCTACCTAGCAGAGATTGTAGAGATTATAGCTGGTAAAGATTGCCATCAGGAGTAGGCAGGCTCAAGACAGATAACACAATGAAAACTGGAAGAGCGGGGAGAGATGTGAATAGTCAAGAATGTGCATTCATCGCACTCCAGCCATTCCTGTCCAAGCCCTACCCCCACTGGGCACCAGCTCTGCCCATGCTATAACTGCACTGCTCAGAAACAGCTGTGCGTTGGCAGGATTCGCCACCACCCACAAGCAGCAACTGGTAAACGACCAGGACCTCCTCCCTCTATTTCTACTTAAAATTTTTATCTGTGAGGAAGGCGAGACAAAGATACTAATGGCAAACTAATGCAGTAATGGATAGGAGAGATGACGTCAACCTACTTAATGTGCGTGTTTTTGTGTGTGAGCAGCATGAGTTGCAAGGACAAAAGTGAGATGTGGCTGCTTGTGTTGTGTTCATCACAGGCAACAGGCCAGGGAGAGCAGGAAAGGAAGGGAGGGGAACGCAAAGTTCASTTTCAGTTACTAATACTCAGTAGCAATGATACAGAAACAGGCAGAGTCTTGCCAAGACAAGGCAAGTTTACAGAAGCGTTTGCAGAACACACCTTCTTGCTGTGACCCAAGTCTGCAAGTGAGCATGAAACACCCTGTTCAGAAAGCCTCCAACTTCTGCAGATAAGACTTGTGCTTATGCCCATCTGTGGAGTTCAGCATTCAGCTGAAGGAAGTGACCACCACAGACCCTGAACCAGCCAGCTCTGTAAATAGACAGTTTGATATTCCTAATCAGTTATAGAAGCTGCTTAAACTTCAACTGGGAAAGAAAAAAATAAAATAAAATAAAATAAAATAAAGAAAAACAGATCAAAACTGAGGAAGGGAATGAACTTTGCCAGGCTCAATTCACTATAGGAAAAGCTTCAGTCACGGTTGAAAACTGATGTTATAAGAGAAGACTGCCTCATCCCTAGTCTGTGCCCCAGACTCCATGCCAAGCCTAGCTCAGACAGAGGTTATGATTCTGATGGTAAAATTACAAGCAAAATCCTCTGGACTTCATTATACAAGAAATCAGATTTCATATCCTGCTGTTTTATGGGATATTGCATCTATAGATCTCAGAGCACAGGCCTTTTGTCCATTATCCACATTTTATAAAGAAGAAAATGTGCAGAAGTTGAGGGGTAGGGATTACACTTCCAAGGTCACAAGCCAATGACAGAATTGGGAAAAAAATGTAAGTTTCCTGAGCTCTGTCCTTCTGCTCTCTGCACTTACACAGCCCCACATAAGCAAAAGTCTCCCCTGAGGTCTTGGTAGCTAGAAATACTGTGAATTTGTAATCAAGAATTAAGCAAGAATCAACCTGGTTGATCCCACTTTTGTGTCAAGAGTTCATTGTTTTCCAAGTTGTTGTTCATTGTTTTCATTTGAATCAGAGTAAACTCGCTTCTGCCCACATCTGAAAGAAACAATACTGAGTGTTCAAAACTCTTACAAAAAAAGACAATTGCCTCTACCACTAGACAAACACTTTGAACAGTGTGTTAGTCCAGTGACTAAGGGCAGATTATCTCAGTGGTTAAGAGCGCTCTTTGCTGGCTGATACTGGCTAGAACCCTCTAAGCTAAGCAAACATTATAGATTGGTGGAATTGGCAACTGATCCTATGGCTTACCTTGTTTTTAATGTGTTTGAGTACTGCACTACCAAGATGCTGCTGGAAAGGAAAGTGTGTTGCATTTCAAATTGATCGGGGTGATATTTTGCTGTTTTACTCTCCTTATAAACTCTTGCCCATATTCCTGGTTTGGAGGCTCAGTATAAATTAGGGGAGTCTGTGTTTTCACATTGGCTGCTCTATTCCTTACGACTCCATTTATAAATAAGTACTTTGTGGTATCTTCAACATTTCAATAACAAAAGTTTTAAATCCAGAAGGGTCTACTGTAATTTAATCTAATTCTTTGAACAAAACAGCTCATATAGTTTCACCTTGTCCCTTCAACATCTTCTGCCAGCCAACATAACATAGTAATGTAATATAGTAAGGGCAGGGTTTTCCAAGAGATGTGCCTAAGTGAGTGAATCACCTTCCAGATGTACCTGTCGCTGTTCAGTGAACAGAAAAGGAGCCTTAAAGATTTGCTCACATGAAGCTTTGTGAGAGTAATTCAACCCGAGAGCTAAATATCTAAAGTTAGGGGAGAAGAGCCCACAAATTGAGGACTCAGAAAGAAAATATTGATAAATACATGAGCTAAAAATAGAGGAGAAAACTAGCAGAGCATTATGGATCCCAGTTCCTAATGTAGTGCTATTGCTAAAAGTCACAGTTTCAGTTGACTCTTACAGAGGCAAGTTCATCTCTACTTCACTCCGCCTGATAAGCTCACTTGTGGAATACTTAACTGGTTTCTTTGTTTCACATCTACACAGAAAAGACAGAGAAAATGCTAAGACAGATTCCACTCTGATGTGTGGATGACAGGCTTTTCCTTCTGGTCAGGCAATATAATGCCAGTTTTTCAGTGTCTGACCACTGTGCTACTGGTACTCCTCCCAGACAGGCAGTGAGACTGACTGAATCACTGTCAGCTAGCATTAAGAAAAGGATAAATTTAGCTTAGCTATTAGTGGAAATGTTTGGCTAACAATTAAGACAGTGTGATATTTTTGCCTAACACTGGATGCAACCATAGCCAGAGCTATGGCCTGGCTGCTAGCCTGTATGTAAATACTGTGTGGGTAAAATTAATCGCTTTGTCCAAACTCGAAGAAAACATTCGATCCAGTAAAAAGAAGAGAGCTTCCATGGAGGTCGGTCTGCATGCAAGACGCTGAGGTCAGGAAGCGTGAGCCATGTGTGTTTCAGTGTGTCACTTGCTTTTGCAGCGTCCTCCCGCCCTGCGTTGCTGAGTTCCTTTCGGGTGACATCACGTCTCTTGTGGAAGCAGCACTGAGATCTCAGCCGAGAGCTGTAGGCACAGCTAAGGCGATAGCGCAAGAAACAGTAAACAGAATGCGCATTCAAAACCAGTGTCTGTCAGACAAGGCAAACAGGAATGTGGAACAGCATGAGCCAAGTGCCATTTTGCAATGCTGGTCCAGGCCAGCATTGTGGTCACTGGCAAAGTGACCACAACTTGCAGCATTAGAGGAAGGTCATCACAGCCTGGGCCAGGCATCTAGATCAGGTCTTCATCCTGTGCCTTTCCTTGCAGGCAATTCCTGCTGCCTCCTGGGATTTTCCCTCTGGTGTGCATAGGTTACAAGATCTCTCCCTCATCGCAAAGCAGGAGCTTACGCCTCCTAAATCAACCCTGAAGTGGAGCTCTGAGGGAATACAGGAAGATGGCAATCCAGGGGATGTGACTGAACACAGAAGCAAAAAGTTGAACACACAGTGTGGTGGAAGTCAGCAGGGAAGAGGTTAAGGGCTGGGACAACTTTGGGCRTATGGCTGAGAAGCAGCATCACAAGCTTTTTACTGCACCAGAGCAGCAGAGAGGGTGTGACGGAGATCTAATAGTGCAAGATGGCCTCGTAGGAAAGCAGCACTGCACTGACTCACGGGCTGAGTCAGAGCTTTGCCAGACCTCTATTCTTTTCCCAATCAAGGAAGCAGCAACTTCCCCAAAACTTCTTTTAAGGCTGCAGTTTGGATTCTGAGCATTCCTGCACTAAGCCGCCACTCATGACGATCCCCTGTGCCCTTCGATGCCTGTAACCCAGTGGGAGGCCCAATCCTTGAAAGCACAGGGCGTCCCGAGGGAGGAAATCAGTGCTGTGGCCTCTCCTAGGCAGAAATGGAATTTTTTGCTGCTCAGCCCAGGCCAGCTATGCCCTGTATGGCAAAAGACTGGCTCTCTCAGGAAGGGAGGCAAGGGAAAATTCAAGCTCAGAGATTTCCATTCTGGCATTGACCCTCTACCCTGCTCAGGAAAAATGCCCAAATGCTGCTCATGGTACTGCACTGCTTTGAAAGAGCAGGTTGCATGGGCAGAAGATCTTCTCACAGACCTCAGTGTGAGACCCAAGAATTCAGGAAAGAAAACTGCCTTGGCTAAAATCCCATCCTGACTCAGGAACAATCAGTGAAAACCAGCAATTAAATATAAGAGCAAAATGTTCAAACGGAAGAAAGGGGAAATAGATAGTGAAGAGTATATATGAGAAGCTTTAAAGAACAGAAGAATGACACAGGAAACGGGGAAAAAAATCCCTGCATTGGCAAGGCTAAAGAGAATAAAAGGGAGTTTTTAAAGTACATTAGGAACACAAGAAATCTTTATAATGTTATAGGCCAAGAAGTAGATGGGAAAAACATTAACAATGATCCAAACAGGCAGAAATCTATAAATGTTTTTGTTCTCTTTTAGGAAGTAATGTATTCTGCAGTCCTTCGATAATCTCAAAGAAGGATCAGCATTTAGGAGAGACACTTATCGCAAAAGTACATACATCCTAGAGTACTGAACGAGATAACTGAAGAATATTGGTCTCTTGGTGTTAGTATTTAATAAACTTTGAATATTGGGGAAACTCCAGAGACTAGAAGAATGTGGACATTGTGGGAATGTCATTCTCCAATAGGAGCCTGAGTTTAGTTGATAAAGTAACTGTGTAGATGTAATGAATTGAGAGTTCGCAAAATGTTTCATTTGTAGTGAGTGCCATTCTGATTGCAAAATGGGTACTAGCAGCACATCTAACACCCCCTCCTGAGTGTATTAGAACTACAGACATCTCAAAAAGCAGTCTCTTAACACGGTTTTCTAACAGGACCCCACAGGGACTGACACTGTGGTCTCTGCTATTCCACATTTGCACCAAGGATCCAGAAGTCAATATAAAATCGCACTGAGAAAAACTACCAAAAAGAATTGCAGGTGGTAATTAAGAGGCCATGCTAATGACACCAGCAAGGGACTTATTTTCAAGCCAGATGCATTTAAAACAACTAAACATATTCATTCATCGAGGAACACAGACCGCAAGAAACTTTCTAACCCACAAAGCAACAACTTTGAGAAGGATTTAAGAACCACCATGGACATGCCTCTGAACTCGAGCACCCAGTGTAGTGGAGGGTGTGGGAAAAAGGCCAATGTGATCCTTACATATATAAACAACTGTAGAGAAACTTGGGGGAGGAAAGTGATCTAATCTCTCTAGTCCACGCTAGTGGGACTGATGTTGAAATACTTCATATATTTCTGATGTTGACAAATTGGAGAGAGTGCAGGACTCAAATAATTGGTGAGAGGAAGGAAATGCTTCTAAAAGACTGGAAGAGTCCAGTCTGCTTACTTTATCCAACGGCAGTTGCAAGAAGAGTAGATTACAAAGTATAAATACCTAGTGAGAAAATGTGCTTTTTAAATTGCAGAGAAAGGCACAGCAAGCACCAGTGGTTGGGAATAAAGCCAGGTAAACTGAAATTAAGAATAAGGTGCAGTTCTGAGCCATGAGGATAATTAACTACTGGAGGAAATTATCAAGGGAAGTGGCACATTCTCCTGCTTTTTGTGTTTCCATAAAATACAGAATACCTTTCTAAGAGATGCCACAGCCAAATTGCTCAGTAGAGGGATAACTGAAGGAGCATCCATGGTGCAAGCTACAGGCCACTGTGTGCAAAGGGATCCAAGGCTCACTGCCACAGGAGGAAAGGAGTCTTTGCCTAAATCTGTTCTGTGATTAGAGCTACCATGGGAAGGGGGAAGACCTGAGTTTTTGTCTTTATCTGGTTGCTTATTTTATCTGATTCCTCTTTAATGAATAATCCTAGAAACAGGATCCAGGAATTCGCATTTGCAGATGAGAGTCGACTGGTGCTCCCTGTCACATATACACTCTCTCAATTAATCCCTCATTCCTTTCTGTGCAGTGGGTCAGCTTCAAAAAAAGGGGTAGAGGGTGCCTAAATACCAAAGCAGCCTAGAGGTGGATGACTGCTGGGGCACTAGTGCTCCAAATGCAGGGTCAGCCATACTGGGGACAGGGACGTACCCTGAAGGAAGGAAGGAAGGAGTTATGAGAGGAGAACCCCCCCCGAGGCTGCCTCCCTTCTCTCCGTCCCTCCCTCTGCAACGCCAAGCTGAATGAGACAGCGGTTGTGCCACCTTGGCTGTCCCAACAATTCAGGCAGACTATACTGCCTCCTCATGGAGGAGCCCAGGTGTGCTAGGGAAATGCAAGAGGAGCTTTGCTTTTCAGGAAGGGTGCAATTATTTTGGGCATCTCCATGTAGGCAGGGACCAGCCAAGGTGAGAATAAGGGGTAAGCCACGGCAGATGGGTGAGCAGATCCTAGCTAACATGCCATCACACCCTTAGGGGCTGCAGAGAGGGGCCAGGCAATGAGGCAGCTCTGACCAAGTACTCTGAAATCTGACTGCTACTAGTACAGCCTTCCTCACTGAAGATACAACTCCAGGGGCAAAGGAGGTTTAAAACAAGAAGTCAGTGAGGTGTTTAGCACTCTTAAGGTTGTGCAGAAAAGCTGAGCAATGGGAGCACAATGTCAACCGAAATATTTGTGACTGATGGCTGTGAGCCTCTTCTTTAAGGCAGGAGAAGGCTGGGGAGGGAAATGGAGCTGGAACTGCCACTCCACAGGCGAGTACTCTAACCACCAGATTATCACATAAAAGTAGGCGGCTGTCCTACCAACAGTACTATTTTAAAAGAAAGCACTGACCAAAGCTGTATTTTGTGTAATACTGAGAGGTTGATCATGGTATCCATGAGTACTGGACATGGTCTGAGAATAATTACTGGATGAAAGCTCTCTGAGCACTTGAGCTAGGGAATATCTTGTTTCTGGATCCTATCAGGCCTCACTGTGAGCAGGATGCTAAACTTAGATCAAAGGAGTTCAAGCCTGGGCAAAACTCTTTATGTTTGGAGATCTTTAAAATCAAAAGTTGCAGACCTGTGAAGGTTAGATATCTCCACAGCCTTTGCAGCAAGACCAGGTAGGGATTTTCAGGTGTCTGCACTCAGGCACCTCCACTCCACCAATATCCTACTTTAGTGTACAGGTCTTTGAGGAATCCAACCCTTTGATTCTTAAACACTTCTCTACCTGTTTGTACTTCACATCTATACAGACCCAAGTTAGACGAAAGGAAGCATGTTGGTGTTGCAGGGGGCAACTTTGGCCAAAGACATTAAGCCATTCCTTTCTTTGAAGAATCATTTTATCTACTCAAAGCAGGGATTGTCCCAGCATTTGAGCTATGAAACTATGAACAACATCCATCGTCACAGGATAATGCCCTGATCTGACGATACTGAATTCTTGACTCACTGGCTGGAAATCTTGACTCTGCTGAGAGGTTTGATCTTGACTCCAAACTGCCTGCAGTGAAATCAATAGCAAAACCATTTCATGGGGTGCTGACAGAGACTTGCAGATAAGAAAAAGCAACGCTGGATGCTAGCTATTGACAAGCGCAGCTCTCAGGAAGCGACACGGGAACTACCGCTTCTGTTTGCGTGACTCCTGAGCACAGCTTAAAATTTATGACAAGCCGCCTAAAATACCCGGCGTGTAACTCCTAACRTTATCAGAAAGCATCAGCAAACCTCTCCTGCTGCCGCCGGAGGGATGGCGGCCAGCCGCGGGCCAGGGAAGGCGCAGCTGGAGGCGGAAGGGGGGACAAACACTGAGGAACAACCGTGGGCAGAGCCAGCGGGCACCAAGCACTGCCCGAGCACGGCTTGGGGCGGCTTCGCACGGGGCGCCGGGGGCACCGCGTGGGGGGTGGCAGCTCTGCGGGCCCGGCGTACCCCCGCGGCGCCACGGGGCAGCCGCTGCTTCGTGCGGCCTCGCCATGTGGGGGACCGAGAAGCAGCAGGGGGGAAACGGCCGCTAAGGAGATAGGGTGTCTGTGCTCACACAGCCACACGGGGGCTTTTGAACGAGACGGCGAGGTAAAGCCCTCCGTGGAGGCGCTGGCTGCAAGGGCCGGGCTGCCCCTAGGCCCTGGCCCTAACGCGCCCCGCAGCGGTGAGGCGAAGCGGCAAGGCGCGGTCGGCCGCCATCGCTACACAGGCAACCATGGGGTCGGCGCCGCGGCGCCCACTTCCGCCTCGGTAGCCAACATGGCGGGCTCCCGCTTCGCTGCCGTCAGGTGGCGGGCGCTCCCCGCCCGCCGGCCCTCTCTATGGTAGGTTCTCCGGCGGTGGCGGGCTTCCGCGGGGTGTGTCTATGGTTCCCGCGCGGTGCCTTGTGGGCACTCGGCGGGATTATGGTGGTCGTGTAGGGCCTGGTTGCGCAGGGCGGGCGGGCGCCACGGTGTAAGTACGCGGCGGGGTGCGGGCCTCGCCGGGGAGCGGGGCGGGCTGGGCTGCTCGGGGGTCGGAGGTGCGCCTGGGGAGGTCTCCGGGGCCGCGGAGGCGGTGGGTTTCCGGGTCCGGGGGGTGCTCGAGGAGGGAATGAACTGCGGCTGGGCTGGGGAAGGAGGGAGAGCGGCCGGAGAGAAGAGCAGGGGTGGTTTGGGGGCGGGGTGGAAGGGCGGCTGTTCCCCAATTTCTGTGTTCAGCACTGGGCAGCGTGCCTCAGTAATATCTGGCATAACCTTCATTTGTGCAGCTTAAACTCTGGATTTAAAATAAAAAGCAGACACATTGATACAGTTGTGTAAGAGGCAGGGAGMAAAGCGATGGTCCAGCATTGGTCATGCTGAATTTTTAGATTCTTATATTATGATTTCAGATTTGGGCTGTCATCAGTTCCAGCGCTCTTGTTCAGGGTCTGCGGTGAATGCAGTGGGGCTGGGTTCAGCAGGATTGTTAGCTTCAGGCATGGTGCTGAACAGACACATTCTGTGTCCCTGGGGCAGTTCAGCTCCAGGCTTAGCCCAGCCACTTTCTCTTTGCTTGGAAGTGAGCTAATAGACCGTGCTTGGCCAGTCCTGGCCTCATGTAGTGTAAAACAGATTCTTCAGTGCTGTATTTCTGAAAAGTAAGAGTGCAGTGCAAAGGTCCCTGAGTTTAGGTCTGTTAAGGCCAAGCCAAACTCAAACTGACTTCAGAAAGAGCCACTGGGGAGCAGGGACAGGATCCAGGGGATTTTTTAATGCTTCATGAAAGCATACAGCCAGGTTGGATCTGGTTCTGCATCTGAATTAATAAATCCCCCCTATTACTTATAATTAGTTCAGGTAAGTCTTGAGAGCAAATGGCTTTCTCAGATTGTGGGTCTGGTAGAATCTGCGCTGAGCCAGAGCTAATAAGGGCTGCTGGGCTCCAGCCGACTTGCCCATTGTCACTGAAATGTGTCTGCAGTTGTTAGTCAATGAGCTGAGGCTAGTTGCCCTGTCAGTGTTACCTTCTTGCTGCTTTTTAAAGGGATTTGTGTCTGTTAACTTTGTTTCCTGAATAGTAGTTCAGTGGCAGTAATAGCGTTCTCTGCGGTGGTATGTTTGTATTCACTGTTAAAGTTAGAAAATATTTTTGTTCCTCAAGTCATGCATTTTCTGGTCTCATTAAAAGTGAAAAATTTAACAAAAAGTGCAGGTACAGCATGAACAAATAATCTTTATTTGTGATAACAAAAAAAATATATAGAACATTATCTTACTTTTTGTCTTCTCTTTAATGTTCTTTAAAATAATTTCTTGTCCTTTATCATCTAACCTTCCATTTGATAGACTGGTGCCTTTATGTATTTCTGTGCATGTCTCTCTCTTGTGTCTTAGGTATCTTTAGTCTGTGATTAATGGATGTGCATATCTTGGTGAATCAGGAGTGAGCATAGTTACAGATGATATATTTAAGAAGGTGCTGTTTGATCATCCAGGTGTTTTTTGGCATTGGTTGTCCATCTTAAATTCTTGGTTCAGTGGGTTGGGATTGCAGTGTCCAGCTCCTGTCTGGCAGTTTTGAATGCAGTGCATGATGGCAGGGTGTCTTTGTGTAGCAGAGGCTGGTTTGAGTCTGTTTCACTCCTTTGCCACAGAATATAGTTGCAATTCTTGGCATCAGTTATTTCATTTTTAGGGACGTGCTGGTGATATGTGAGTTTTTGGAGTTTCTAAATGAGAGCTGGTGAAAACTTTCTTTGTTCAAGCTAGAAGACTTTTTTTTTTACGTAACGGTAAAGCTGTCAAACATCTGCTACCGGAGAAACATTAACCTTATTGTGCTTCAAACAAACAAACAAACAAAAAAACACAGTGCTGTGCCTGCACTAAACAGGGCCAGAAGAAGTGCTAGAGCGTTCAGGACGTGTGACCATCCTAATTTAATTGTCAACACCATATGGTCCATGTCAGCCAGCACTTCCAGTGAYGATACCTAGATACAGTTTGAGTGATAGCGGAGGGACTGTTTCCAGTAGGCAGTATGGATGAGGCTGTCATTGCTGGGGAGAAGAAAGAGTTAAGTTACATAGCTGCAAGCTGTGCTGTACCATTTGCCTGAAGGATAGGAGAGAATAGCTCATCGCCTGTTTTATTTACTTCTATAAGCAAAGTTTCAGATTCTTACTGTACTTCAGCTTTCAGACRTGTTGGAAAAGCTTTTCACTTTTGAAAAACTGTATAGATTCTGTCAATCCTGTGCCAGGTGATAGCCTGTATTGTGCAGTGGGACTTGTCATTGCTGCTACAGTTCCAGGAACAATGTAGCTTCTARTGAATGTCTTTCATTATGAGTTGTAGTAATGACCCCTTTTTGCTTTTGATTCTGTAGTAGTTAAAATGACCACAGCAGCGAGGCCAACGTTTGAACCCGCAAGAGGAGGAAGAGGAAAAGGAGAAGGAGACTTAAGTCAGCTATCCAAACAATATTCCAGCAGAGATCTTCCTTCTCATACTAAAATCAAATATAGGTAAGTTTTGCTTTTCYGTCTCTCTTCTTGCAAAACAGGCTGGAAAAGATTTTTCTGTTGTGAATGCTGCTCTGAGATTTTTTGCAGTAGATGTTCATGTGCTTGACACTGAGTAGATTCCAAATRCTGTGCAGCAGTGCTGAAAGAGTGGGCTGAAATTGTAAGTCTCACAAGCAGACTTAGGAGATTGAATGGATTGCAAGTAATTGGAGAGGTTTAATTTAACTTGTATTTATTGCTACTTATGTAAGTGAATCACCTGAAGCAGGTGGGCATTGGAGACAAAGCATTTCGGGAGGTGGAGTCAAAAGAAAAGCGTTGGGAAGAGCGGGAGCTAACTGAGCTGTTGAGGGCGCTGCCACTTTAGCAAGATGGGATAAGAGGTGTGAAGCTGAGCGCGTCTTAAAAGCAGGAATGGCCCATCTTATATTTGGCAAAGAACCACTGGTGGAGAGACTTAAGGAGAAGCAGGGAAATAATGGAATAGCATTGGGGCATTGGCTTATGTTGGAAACACTGATGTTAAACACTGCAAGTATTTCATGCAGGTGCCAGAATWGGAAATTGCTTTAATCAGTATGAGAGATAATGGAATCTTGTATGAATATTCTCCTCTGTTTCAAGTGTATAATAAATCTTCATTATCATTTTGAAAGATGAAATGAAATTTGGAATCAATGTGATACAGACATGTAGAATTCAGAGGAGATGTGTCAGCCTGAAGATGTTTTTAAACAGCTGATGTTATTCTTGTCAGTGAAACTGCTGTTAAGGTTTTACRTTTGTATTTTGTGTGCAGATGTTTCTGCTCACCCCTCTCCCTCCTGACCCGTTGGTTTTGAGGAATACATATGGATAAGAGAGTTGGAGTGTTTTGGAGAATATTAAAATCAACAGCACAAAAAATGCTGTCAAATGCTAGTTCATTATTACAGGGAAAATTGCTGGTGTCCCTTTAAACAGAAGTGRGACATGGAACACCATGTGCTTTGAGAGAAGTGGGGGGAAATATATATACAGGAATACACAATGTATATTTTAATAAATCCCTTCACTTGACGGGAGGTGGGTGGGGGTTCAGTGTCTTCTCTTCTTCCTCCCAAGTACATAATGCAAAATTACCTTTGTTAAATAGCCAGGAGTGCATCATTGCAAGAAAGGTTCAGTATTTCATTCCATCTCATGCTTGCCTGAATGAGACAGAGTTTTGGAGGATTTTTGCAGCTAAATTGGGGATTCCAAATTCAGGTTTTTAGTTACAAGAGCAAATGAAATACTTCATCATAAAGACAGGCTGTGTGCACAATGTATTTATAGTAGCTYGAGTCTGGGTTTCTTCCAGGCACTCTTATTTCCAGAACTAGGTTCACAGAAAGGTGAAAGGAATTGCTTGTTTTTATTCATTAATTCTTTCAGATTTCCACAGAAAATTCAGCGCTCTCTGGATGGAGCTTCATGTGACTCAAATATAAATAGTCTGTTGGTTTTGGCCAGCATGTTTTATATATAAGAGGAAAAATAGGTATTTATAATATGTTTTACTGAAGCTAGTGCTTTCACTGGTCCCCCCCCCAAATTTTTTTTTTTTAAGAGGCATGGGACATTATCTGCTATATCTCTTGGGAGGAGGGTTTAAGAAAAATATGCTCTAGTTTCGATCTTATCTGTAAGGCCTCAGAAACCTGGTGTGTGCAGTAGTAACTTGGAATGGTATAACTGTGTGAGGAAGGTTGGCTGGAAGGCTGGTGTATGTTGGATAGGACACTGGGCCTGGATCTGCTGCAGAATAGCAGAAGACTTATGACTATATCTATAACCTGTAGATATTTCTCTTAGTTTTGCAGGAGTTAATGTAGGATTTTTTAATTCATTTGAGAGCCACTGGAAGGAGCATGTAATGTGTAATACATACAGAGAAGGAGAATGATAAAGAGAATGTGAAGAAACTTATGTCCGAATGGTACCCAGGTCTTATTCTTACTTGTTCATCCCAAGGTGCTACCAGTTGAAGACTGTCAACTTCAGCCTTTTCATTAACTCCCTCATGTTGTTTTAGACAGGCCACTCAGGATGCTCCTGAAGAGGTGCGTAACCGTGATTTCAGAAGGGAGCTGGAGGAGAGAGAACGGGTTGCTGCAAGAGAAAAGAACAGAGATAGACCAACCAGAGGTAAAAATAAGTCTTTAACAAAGAAACAAAAGTCTTAATACCTTTGCATGGCATTACTCTAACACAAAATTCCATGTTGTAAGAAATTTGCACGTTGCTGACAGCATGTCGTGTCGGTAGAACTGAGGGGTTTGGTCTGATAGTTCAGAGCTGTTGACCTGCACAGGAATGTCCCTTGGCTTTCACGCTGGCTTCATGCTAGCAAAAATCTAGGCCAGCCAGTTGAAAAGCATAGGCCATCAGGCAGGCCAGCTGATACCCTATGATTGTAATGAACTGGCAACAAATACGTACAGTTAATAAAGGGCTTTTTTGTACTCRGACAAATGAGATGGGAAGGAGAAGGGGAATGACTCATCTTCTACTGTTGCAGCASCAATGAAACAATCACGTTTTAAAGTATGTGATACTCTTCAGGTACAATCGAAATGAAAATCAAAAGGTTAATTGAGAAATAGTCATTTTTAATCTTAAGCTTGACAGAATTTAGCTACTGTTTGTGGTTTAGAATGTGTGAAGCTTACATAGGTTTTATGAGGCTTTCAAATTTACACACCAAATCAGATGTGATTTGAATGAAACTAAGAGRACAGTAATGCTTTGGGGTGGTCCATAAAGGGAACACTCCAGTTGGATATGTAGAATGGGGATGTTTCTCTACAGTTTCTTCTYCTGCTGTTCTTTTTTCTTGAAATAGTGACTTGAAAAAACTCTTAGAGGATAAGTTTTGAGTTTGGATTTGTTAGTGCTTCCCTTGAGGATATTTCCAAGGGAGGAATTAGCATGGGCATTAARATTAAGAGGTGACAAAAACCAAAGCATAAGTTCATATCTCTTAGTTGAAGATAGGGTAAACTGTCTTTTTTTTTTTTTGACATTAGATGCTGTAAAATTAAGTGACTTATTTTCTATTTTTATTTTAAATCTTATTCATTAGAACACACAACATCATCCTCTGTGTCTAAGAAACCTCGGCTAGATCAGATTCCTGCAGCAAATCTTGATGCTGATGATCCACTTACAGATGTATGTATTTTCTTCTGTCTTCTCTGTCCTGTCTTTCTCCTGCCTTGGGAGAAGGCAAATCCTATTAATTTACTATTAATAGCATATGTATTTTCAGGTCTGTTAAAGGTTTAAGACAGGTAACTGCTAACTGGTTCCAACCCATCTTCTTTCTTCAGTTACTCTACTCTGGTGGGAATACTAGTTCAGAGGATTGTCTAAATACCATCCTATAATGGTGTCCTTAGAAAGGAGCAAGCATGCTGTTACTACAAGCATGTAAAGATTAGGAAATTCAAAATACCACTTAAAGGTTGGGGAAAGAGTGACTTTTTAGACTCAATGAACCACTGAATTAGCTAGAATTCCACAATGCCAGAGCTGTTATACACTGACTGTCTGCATAAGCAATGGATTCTTGCTTTTGGTTCCTTTCTTTATGCTGACATCTGGTATTTGTATTTAGTGCTGGACAGTAGGCTGAGTGTTTTTTGTTTGTTTGTTTCTAAATCTTGTTATATTTGGTCACATCAATATTGGATGTGGTATTCAGGCACACTATTATGATGACTTAGGTTACAATGATTAGAGAGTGGCTGAGGACAGTCATTTTCTGGAATCTGTTAGCATGTCAACTGCTGAATTATAAATAATGAATTGCAGTCATCCAAATAAGAACAAACACACATTGTGTCTTGGCTTTACTTTATAAGAACAAATAAACCATTTGTATTGCATTTGCTGTCACTACAAACATCCAAGTACTTCAGAAATCAGCCAGCAGCAAATTGCAGCCTTTAGCTGGGCAGACCAGGACTGGGTTTTGTTGACCCCCCCCCCCCCACACACACACCCTCAGATAAGCAATATGTCTCACAGTAACTTTCAGAATTAAAAGCTGGTTTATTAAATTACATAAATGAGCAGCTTCCTGTTTCCTTTCATTGCTATTAGGAAGATGATGAAGATGAAGACCTGGAAGACAGTGATGATGATGACACTGCAGCTCTTTTGGCTGAACTAGAAAAAATCAAGAAAGAGAGAGCTGAGGAACAGGCTCGAAAGGTAAAATCTCACCCATAAAAGAGCCTTCATATTTTTGCAAACATGCTTGTTAAAACTGCTGTGCTGTAGGTACTTAGGACCAGTGATAACTGGTAAAACGAAGTAAGTAGCAAGCGCAGTGCTGACACAACCCTTCTGAAAGACTCTTCTGAAGAGAAGACTCTGGCAGACACTTCAGGGTACTGTTCGGTGCTGTTGCTTATGGCTGTGAGCTCCACTAAAACAATTGCTTTTTTAATAGCATTGATGCTGTGCTGCCTTAGGAAGGAGTACCACTTGCAACTCTAAGACCAGAGCTATCCTGATGTGGTTATACAGAGGCAGGTTTATTTGGAAAATGTCTACACAAAAACAAATGAATAATATGGCAGTTAGTCTTTTCAGAATTTTTGAAGTCAGCTCCGTGTGTAACTTTCATGCCTCCTTATTACCTCTCTATACAGGTAGAAAGCCCATGCTATATGCATGAAAGGGGAGGGAAGTTTCTGTAGTTGGAGATTTCTCCAGTGAGTGGGATTAAATCCTATGCCTTTGGCTCCCATACCTTGCTATAAGAAGTATTGTTATGTGAAAGTTCTACCTTAGTGTAAAAAATCCTATCATCTTTGTATAAGATGCTTTTTAGAAAGTGCTGAATAAGTGTATTAGGTATTGATCAGGATATTTGCTGCTGTGATGACTTTAATGTTTCGGTGCCTGTGAACTAATCAGAACCTTTCCCGTAGTTCAACGTGCACACCAATAGTTTAACTGCTGGAGTATGTTTCATGAGTGCTCTGCAGCAGTCAGCTAACAGTAAACAGGGCATAACATCTAGCAGGTACTGTGAACAGCTAGGAGATGATAACATATTAACTACTGTAGGCACCAGTATAATGCTTGACCATGCTTTTGGCTACCCATATAGAAATTTACCTTTAAAATCAGCAAGGCCTGTAAAACCAGTGAACTCCGGAATTTTAGATGTAAGTACGTTGGAAGGTTAAAAGGTATACCAGTGTAAAATTTTGCTGTGGAAAACTTGTTGAAACTTGATTCGTCATCTGGCCTGTAAGTGCCCTTTTAAGTTAAAGTATATCTGAAGGCATCTCTGTAGACATTTGATGCACACCACACAGCGATATTCAGTAACAGGTAATTGTGTTCTGCGGTAGTAACATGGTGAAAATGACTTAGACTGGCAACAATTCTTCCATATATTCCTGTTTGAAATGTATTAAAATACAACAAGTTCAGGGTAGCAATGTGTAGGGAAGGCTTCTGTTTCAGTTGTCCTCGCACAGAGTTCTTATGTGAAAATGTATACAGGTCTAAGGTTTCATTGTAATTGCCTGATGGTTGAAATTATGCATCTAGGCATAAACAGCATAGCTTCTTTGTCACATTTCAATTTAGAAAATTCACGTTATGAAAATAATGGTAGTAAATTGCAGCACACAAAACTAAGTGCATGTTTCTCAGTTCATGTGTATAAAGCAGAAGATGTGTTATCAGATTTATGAAATTCTTTTTGTCACTAGAGGGTGCTAAAAGCTGCGAAGTATCTAGTGTAGAACTCGTTCTGTTTTGCTGTCTTTACTTGTTGTTATTCTCTGTCTCCATGGATGTTCCCCTTACCCCCAAAATAGAGATCATAATCTCCCACACTATGTACATATTCAATACATGCACAGTTATCTGAATGAATCCTTTTGTTTCTTCTGAAAAATAAGTATTAGTTATTTATTTGTAGTGGTGCACATTAGTGCACACTCACTACATACTCTGTTTACCCTGTCAGTAGGTAGTGATTTGTGTTGATAGGCTTTCCTAAAAATTGACATCTTCAGTAATGAGCTCCTTCCCCCCTTTTCCTTCCCCCCTTTTCCTTCCCCCC
>NW_020449351.1:0-1842 GCF_003343035.1 Apteryx rowi | reverse complement strand
TGCGAGGCAGCGAAGAGACGCAGCGCTTAGTTAGTTCTCCAGGCCCTGAACACATGCAACGGTTGACTTGTTGGCAACGCAGCGAGGAGAYGCAGCGGTCTKCTTGTTSGTGAGGCAGCGGAGAAATGCAGCGCTTTGCTTGATGGCGAGGCAGTGAACAGAGAGAGCGGTTCGCTTTTTTGCGAGGTAGGGAAGATTCATCGTGATTGGCTTTTTTGTGAGTGGGCGAAGAGACGCAGTGATGTGCTTTTTGGTGAGGCAGCGAAGAGACGCAGTGGTCTGCTTGTTCACCAGGAAGCGAAGAGATTCAGCAGTCTCCTTGTTTGTGAGACAGCTAACTTCCACAGTAGTTCCTCATTCTGCGAGGCAACGAAGAGATGCAGCGGTTTGCTTGTTCACCAGGCAGCGAAGAGACGAAGCGTTTTGCTTGTTCGCCAGGCAGTGGACAGATTAGGCAGTCTCCTTGTTTGTGAGACAGCGAGCATCCACAGTGGTTCCTCATTCTGCGAGGCAGCCAAGAGACGCAGCGGTTTGCTTGTTCGCCAGGCAGCGAACAGACACAGCGGTTATGTAGTCTGCCAGGCAGCTAACAGACACAGCAGTTATTTAGTGTGCCAGGCTGCGAACAAACGCAGTGGTTAGTTAGTCTGCGAGGCAGCGAACAGACGCAGTGTTTAGGTATTCTGCGAGGCAGCCAACAGTTGCAGCGCTTTCCTTCTGTGCGAAGGAGGGGACAGACGCAGCAGTTCTTGTGTTGCCGAGGCAGCAAAGAGACGCATTGGCTAGTTAGTTTAGGAGTCAGCCAATGGACGCAGAGCTTATTTTGCGAGGCAGCAAAGAGACGCCGCGCTTTGCTTGTTTGCGAGGCAGCGAAGAGATGCAGAGCTTTGCTTTTCTGCCACGCAGCGAAAAGACAGTGCTTCGTTAGTTAATCGAGACGGCAAACAATGCAGCGCTTCGCTATTTTGCGAGCTAGCAAACAGACAAAGCGGATCACTTGTTTGTGGGACAGCGAACAGACGAAGCAGTTACTTTGCGAGGCAGCAAACAGACACAGCGGTTAATTAGTTTGCGAGTCAGCCAACAGACAGAGCGCTTTTCTTGTTTGCGAGGCAGCCAATAGACGCAGCGCTTTTCTTGTTTGTGAGACAGAGAACAGACGCACCTCTACAAGCTGCTGGAGGGGCCCAAGGAGACGCGGCAGCTGCCGCAGTTCAGCAGCCCAAAGCTGGAGGAGCCCTACACCAGCGAGGGGGAGCAGCACCTCCTGTTCGACCTCTACCATTACTTGCACAGCCACGTGCACAACCCCAACCGCCCCTGGCACCTCATCTACCACGTGGCTGAGAAGGAGATGCTTCTGGCCTGGATGACGAGCAAGTTTGAGCTGTACAGCTGCTTCAGCCTGCTGGTGACGAAAGCTGGGGCCATCGCTGCCCTCACCAAGCTGCTGTGCTGGATCAAGAAGGAGGAGAACTGGCTCTTCATCCACTTCCCACCTGAGTACAGCACTGCCGGGCGGCCCGAGGCCCCCGAGGCCAAGGCCTGAGCAGTGCCATGTTCCCAGAAGCCTTTGCTCCTTGGCTGCCCCCGCGCACGTTTGCTGATTTTCTTTTTTTTTTCCCCACGCACCAGTACAGACTGGGGGTTGATCTGCTGGAAAGCAGCTCTGCGGAGAAGGACCTGGGAGTGCTGGTGGACACCAAGTTAACCATGAGCCAGCAATGTGCCCTTGTGGCCAAGAAGGCCAATGGTATCCTGGGGTGCATCAGGAAGAGTGTTGCCAGCAGGTGGAGGGAGGTGATCCTCCCCCTCTACTCAGCCCTGGTGAGGCCACATCTG
>NW_020449350.1:0-1819 GCF_003343035.1 Apteryx rowi | reverse complement strand
GCTTGGATTCATTCCACCTTCACTGAGACTGCTTTGTCCTACCTGGTGCCCATATAAATTTGTGTCCAACACTGGGTCAGAGCTGACTCCCTCACAGTATCTCTCTAATAAAACAGGTTCTTCCAGGTGCAGTGCCTAAAGGCTGGGCTGTTCCTCCAAAGCTGCTGTCCCTTTTGCCATGTCCGCAGCACATTTCCTTGAGGCAATATTGCCACCCTGCATGCTGGTCCTTACCCCAAACGTCACCCCCAGACAAGGGTCCATGCCTAGCTGCAGGACTTGGCGTCCAGTTGTGAGCCCTGGGAGGACAAGCCCTCTGCTGGGTCCTCTGCAGGGCTGGCAGGGAGCATGCAGAGGAGGTCCTGGGACCATCTACTGGGCCTGTAGACCATCCTCCTCCCATGGGGGGCCTCAAACAGGGTCTGTCAGAACACAGATCCAGCACAGCTTGTTGCTGCATGAACAGAGAGGAGAAACTGCCCCAGGAAACTCCTCACACACCCAGACTCTCGTATCAGCCATTTCCATCACTGGCCATTCCCCGTGGTCCTGGTGAGGTGTGATCTTTGAATGTGACCAGCTCTGTCTGCCTGCTGGCCTCAACACCTGTATGGGGGGGAATGGCCATCCCTGCCTGGCATCTCTGCGGCCTCAGAACTCATCAGACTCCAGAGCATGCCTTCTGCTAACCCCGGGGAGACAGGGACAGGGCTGGGCAGGGGCTGGGGACTGGTGGGAAGCGGCAGAGCAGGAGGGCCATAGTGGCCAGGGCACCGAGGGCTGTCATGGGGACCATGCTGGGGGGATGTTTAGCCACCCTAGAACGCACCCTGTCCTGTGTGGTGCCTGCACAGTGGGGCTGTGGGGCCACGTGCAGGGCAGCAGGGATGAGACAGTGGAGGGATGAGGTGCATATGGGAGCCATGACACTTCAGAAGCTCCCAACAGTCACGGAGGGGAATCACTGCTGCTAGCAGGATTGAGGGTTCCTCAAGGGCTACAGGCACCAGCACCACCTGCCAGGACTCCCAGACCCAGCACAGGTGGTCGGTGCCCAGCACTGCAGCACACAGTCCCCAATCCTGTGTCACTGCCCTCTCTCAGGAGCACTGATGGGTGCTCACTCCCTGCCCAGGTGTGGAAAGGAGCTGCTGGAGGTCTTCTCTTCTCATGTCTGCTGCCCTTGGCCCTGCCCTGGCATCGGCCCACAGTTCCTGCCCTGGGTCATATTATGTCTCCATATGTTCTCATCTGAGACCACGTAGGGACCTGAAGCACATAGCTCTGCTTGCAGCTGGCCACCACAGACAGCCTGCGTGGTCCCAGGAGATCCCAGCAAGGCTGTGCTTGGAGGTGAGGCTGTGATTGTCCTCAGTCAAAGTTGGTGGCATGACCTGGCTGGGGGCCAAGGGGAGGAAAGGACAAGAGACAACAAGGAGAAGATGCAGTAAGGGAAATTTCAAAGGAGTTGAAGGAAAAAATAAAGAAACATCCATGGTAGTTGAGCAGCACTGGGGCAGGGGAGAGGAAATCTTTAAAAACTCTCCTGTAGAAAGCACCTAGCAACCTGATCTAACTGTCAAGTTAGCCCAGCTCAGAGCAAGTCATGGTCCTGGAGATCTCCGGTGGTCCCTCCCAACCCAAATTCTCTGGGAGGAAGGGGCTGGAAGGCAGAGTGAGAGGCAGGGGACACTGTTGTGGGGTTGAGGCCTTGCTGGCATTTGGACTGCCTGGTCAAGCCTGTCCTCAGAGTTACACAGTGAGTGAGTTCATCCTCAAAAGGAGTCTCTGCTCCATGGGCAACACGAGTCAAACCAGT
>NW_020449349.1:0-1908 GCF_003343035.1 Apteryx rowi | reverse complement strand
ATTCCTCCCTCCTGCTGAGATCCATCTGGAGCGCAGCCCTCAACCTTATGACTGTTCCCCTGATTAGGTGCCATCTGCAAATGTGATGAGAGTTGTGTCCTCCAGGTCACTCATGAACGTGATAAAGAGTACAAGTCCCAGTATAGAGCCCTGCATCCTCCACTTGTCACTGGCTTCCAGGTAAAGCACAACCCATTCACAAAAGCCCTCTGAGCTTGATCATCCAACCAGCTTTTTACCCACCCCGTTGTCTACCCAGCCTACTGTAGTGCCTTACTTGTACAGAAGGATATTCTTGAAGACAGTGTCAAATACCTTGCTAAAATCATGGTAAATGACATCCGCTACTCTCCTCTCCTCCACAAGTACAGTTCTTTTATCATGAAGACAATCAGGTTGCTCAGGAATGATTTCTGTTCAGTAAATCCATACTGACTGCTCCCAGGCACCTTCTTCTCCTCCATGTGCCCAGGAGTGTGATGCGAGAGGATTCACTCCATGAAGCACTCCTCACCAAAGTGAGGCTGAATGGCCTGCAGCTCCCTGGGTTGTCCTTGTGGCCTTTTTTGAGGATGAACACAACATATTCCTTCTTCTGGTCATTGGGACCTCCCCTGATCTCCACAACCTTTCTAAGATGATAGAGAATGGCCTTGTTATAGTGTGATAACGGCCAGCCCCCTCAGTGTCTTCTGCTGCAGCCCATCCAGACCCATAGACTTRTATGGGTTAAGTCCCTGCAAGTCATCCCTCACTCAGTCATCACCCACCTGTGGCTGTTTTTTTCCCTCTGGAGGCTTGACTCTAGGCACAACAGTCTGGGAGACCTTGTTGGTGAAGACTGAGGCCAAGAAGGCACTAAGGTCCGCAAACCTACCTCTACCTGCTGTTACTAGATTCCCTGTCCAGTCTAGCAGTGAGCCCACATTTTCTGTTTTATTCTTTTGCTCTAACTGAAGCAGTAGCAGCTCTTCTTCAAGCTCTTGATGTTCCCTGCAMGTGACAGTCCTAGGGGAGCTTTGGCTTCCCTAACACCATCCCTGCTTTGCTGGACAATGGTTCTGAAGTTCTCCACTGCAGCCTCTCCCTCCTCCTGCTTTCTCCATGCTGCCTTATTGTCCTGGAGCTCATTCCTGAGCTCCCAGTATAGCCAAGCCAATCTCCTGAGATGTCTGCAAGTTTTACTGAGTATTGGGATGGACCATTTTTGTGCTTGGCAGGTGCTGAACTTAAAGACCTCCTGGCTTTMSKGASCTYCTGGGYCCTYCAGAGCTGCCTCCCATGGCATCCCCCGCCAGTCCCCTCAACAGGCCCAAGTCTGCTCCTCTGAAATCCAGGGTCTGTGCTCCACTACTGTCTTTCCTCACTCCTCTCAGGATCTGGGACTCCACTTTTTCATGGTCACTGCAGGAAAGTATGACAATGACTATCCCACCACTGATCTGTTCCTCTCTTTTTGAAATTCTAGATAAAAGAAAGCATCACGATTATTGGCCCCTCATGCAGCTGTGCTAAGTTGCTTTCCAGTTCTTCTCAGAGCATCTCCTGATGCTCTCCAGAAACCTCCTAGCCTGCTTGCACTCTGCTGTTTGCCCTTCCAGTTCATGTCAGGGGTATTAAAGTCCCCCCCAAAAGAACCAGGGCCTGTGATCCACAGACTTGCTCAGGTTGCTTAAAGGAGACTGCATCCACCTCCCTACCCTCAGTAGGTGGTCTGTAGCTCCCACCATGATGTCACCCCTACTGTGGTGCTCACCCTCAAGCACTCACCCAAACCCTTGCCTCTCCCAKGGAAGAGCTCCACACACTGAGCTGACCCTCCACACAAAGGGCCTGCCCCCTCCTCACCTTTTCTGACAGTCTCTCCTGAAGAGAGTTGCTCTTTATGTGAGAGAGCAACTGGAATGT
>NW_020449348.1:0-1818 GCF_003343035.1 Apteryx rowi | reverse complement strand
TGAGCAGCAGGTTGCATACAGGCCTCCTGTGGTCCCTTCAGCCTAAATTATTCTAAAAGCCCATGACCTCAATCCCAATTTCGAGCACAGAGGAAATGTCTCTGGGACAGGAGTCATATGTGCTTTATGTGACCATCTAAAAGAAGGCAGGTGAACACCTCCTCCTCCTTCTTTGTTGGCTGTAAGAGCAGCCTGGGAAGCACTGCCTCAGGCATATCTACATTACCCTGAAAATTCTATGCATTCACCTTTAACCACATAGAAGTCCATTGCCTGGATCCCCTCAGTGGTGAGGGGAGAAAGGCAGGCTTTTCTGTGGTGTGAGTTCTCTACCTCTGTAGTTGCACCTCTCGGTAGACGGTGCCATGCTGCCCTTTCTTTCCTGCCTGAAGCTCAGCCTGGATGGGGATGTGAACATGGAGGTTGGCTGTCACTGCAGTGACCTTGTGATGGTGTAGAGGTAGGAAGAATAACAGAATCACTGCCCTGGACTGCAGCAGAGAGGATTTCATCTTGTTCAGGATGTGCTTGTCAGCATCCCATGGGTGACTGTCCTGGAGGGCAGAGGAGCCATGCAGCCTCTTGCATCATCAGGGACAGTGTCCTCAAAGCACAGGAACACTCTAGTCTTCAGGAAAGTCCATCAGGGCCTGGCCAGAGGCTGGTGTGGATGAGCAGGGACTTTGCGATTTAGGACTTGAAAAGGCAGAAGGAAGTGCACAGAGGTTTGGAAGGGGAATGGGCTACCCAGGAAGAAGACACAGCCATTGCGTGTGGTGGAAGGGATGGAGTTAGGCAAGCCAAAGCTCAGCTGGAGCTGGAGCTGGAGCTGGAGCTGGAGGTAGAGCTAGGAAGGGATGGGGAGGGCAAACAGAAGGGCTTCTGTATGTACACAGCAAGCACAGGGCAGGCAGCCAAGGAAAGTGTGGTCTCCCTGCTCAGTGGGGCAGGAGACCTAGTGACAAAGACAGGGGAAAGGCTGAGGAGCTCATTGCCTCTTTCACTTTGTCTTTTACTGGTATTGTCCACTGCCAGGCCTCCCTGGCCCCCAAGTCTACTGGCAGTATCTGTGTTAGCAAAGCCTCACCCATGGTAGAGGAAGATGCAGCTGGGGAGGACTTTTGCCCAGTGGGCACACACGAGTCCATGGGACCAGATGGGAAGCACCCCAGGGTGCAGGGAGGGGTGTCCGGAGTCATTGCAACGCTGTTCCCAACTGTCTCTGAAATGTCAGAGTGATGAGGAAGGTTCCTGATGACTGGACAAAGGCAGACATCTCAGCCATTTTCCAGAAGGGCAAGAAGGAGGATCTGGGGAACGACAGGCTGGTCCTCTTCATCTCAGTCCCTGGGAAGGTGATGGAGCAAATCCTCCTGGAAACCATCTCCAAGCATAGGAAGGAGAAGGCCTGGAAGAGACAGCATGGGTTGACCAAGGAGAAATGAAAACCATGCCTGACCAACCTGATTGCCTTCAGATGAATGGGTTTGTGCACAAGGGGAAAGCAGGGATTTTGTGAACCTTCCCTTTAGCAAGGCCTTTCACACAGTCTCAAGTGCTGTGATTCAGTGAACCGTTTCCCGGAGAGCTCTGTAAAGAGAGAAGAGGCCAAGGAAGAAGAAAGGACAAAGAAGAAAAGGAAGAGATCTGAAACATGTCCATTTAAATAAAGTAGTTCCTTAAAACAAAGTGTCTCCATGCAGAGGATTGCCCGCAAATGTATTTTGATGAATGATGTATCTCTCTCTATATATGTATACGCTCGCATAGACAGACTAATTCCTGTAGTGCATGAACATGGTGCTGCCAATGAATAAG
>NW_020449347.1:0-1913 GCF_003343035.1 Apteryx rowi | reverse complement strand
CACTGCACACCCAGTGGGCACAGCGGAGAAGGGGACTGCAGAGACCTTGCATCAGGGTGTAAGACGCTGACATTTGTTTCAGGCAGAAGTGCTCTTCTGAAATGAACCGCAGTTAGCCCGCTCGCCATGCTTGGTTTTGCAGACTGGGCTTGCAGCTTGCAAACCGGCTTACTCCTGGATGAAAGCAAGCTAGAAGGTGGTCACATGATGTGCATTAACTGCTCATGCATATGCAGTCCAAGGAACCAGACTGGAGCTGATCCAAAATACCCCCTCCCAAATGACTATAGTGTGATATCCCGTTGTCTGCACCATTTCCGTTTACAAGTCTGCAGTGGGCCGCAATGCCGAAGGGGCTGCCCTGCTGGGTTGCAGTTCCTGGCTGTGCTCTTTGCAGAAGCAGATGTAGCCTCCGTGATCTTGTCCGCCCTTCCTGGCCCATGTTCCTGTGGAAGAGACTTTCCGTTACTCCTTCATCTGCTTTCTTTCTGATCTGGTCAGCACGAGCCAAATGGGAATCGAGCCCACGCTCTTGAAAAGTGCCCTTGACCCTTYAGGTTTTTTTCTAAAAACCATTTTTTTCTTACAAATCGGTAAGATCAGCTGCACGTCCACAGCTGCTAGGACAGAGATGATGAGCAGATATCAGCAGGCATCGTGGTGAACTTTGCAAGTACAAGACAAGCTCAGCCCACACGTGTACAATAACCAGAATAACCCGTGTGGTGGAACAGGGACTCTTCTGAACAGAAGCATTGTACGTTTGCATGACATGAGCTCRAGCAGCGAGTTTCCATTTTCTCTTTTAAAATTCACCTTACTCTGCCTTTTCATTTTAGGAAATACATTTGTTAGTTAATTTTAATAGTTTTGAAACARTCATCTACTGAATACTTGGCAAATTGAAGAACTAATCAAATATTTGAAAACAAAAAACCAAAACTCACATCAATTACCAAYGGGATTTCTTTCCTATTTCAGCTTAATATTTGRGATGATATTAGTAATTTCTCCAAATCTGTGCTTAATTATCTGCAAGTATTTTAGGAATTACCCTGCACAATATACACAAYGCAGATGTATGCCTGCCAAAAGKGCTGAAAACACAGCGGCTGCAAGTTTTCTTTCAGATGAAAAAATGTTACTGAAACAACATCTTCAAGCAAATTTYTAGCTAGGAGAACTTCTAAYGYAAATGCTTTTGCTAAATSTTCAAAGTAGAGGATGAAACAAATTGCTCTGAAGTCAGTCAAATCTGTATGAGTTCAAAGGTATAGCAAGTAACCAAGATGGCATTAGCTAAAGCACTTTATAAATCTATTTTTATGAACTTTTTAAAATTTCATTTGAGTGCAAATAGGCGATGCCTGCTGGTGGGACGTCAAGCCTGATTGCATGACAGACCTTTCTGAGTGGAAACGGCACTGTCATAAAAAGAAAGACTCAAACCAGGTCAACAGCAACTTCTTTCCCTCCTGCCTCTGCATCACCATGCAGGTTCATGAAATTTATGCCTGGACTTTTTAAGACAAAATGTCAACAGCAAGCCCAGATGGAATAACACCTCTGAGGCAGGGAAGGKTCTTGTACTCAGAGGATAAGCTACAGCTTTATTTAAACCAGTACAGCATGTTGTTTTACCTTCCTGTCCCTTCCACATCCACATTTAATCTGGGTTCTTTTTTGCATTGCTATAGGGGCAGCTCTGTTTATGTGCAAATACATGGCAAATGTCTCATCTTCAATGCTACGTATCACTTAGCTGAAGATCAGTGGGCTGCCCAAGGGGCTGAGAAGAGACAAAACGTGAAGCTGCAGAGACCCTTCCCGCAGAGGTTAGCAGGCTGAGCTGAAAGACTTTGAGCCTGAGCTGTTGCTTTAGCCCCTGCAGAAGACCCTGCAGTCTTGTAGCC
>NW_020449346.1:0-1875 GCF_003343035.1 Apteryx rowi | reverse complement strand
GGATCCCCCAGACTCTGGGGGATCATTTCATAATCATTGAATAATACTCCAGCCCTTTCCATGTGCGAGGTCTCTGGTTCCAGCTCCAGCTGAGTTCTGGCTTTCCTCACTCCATCCCTGTGTGCACGGACAAGGTCTCAATGCTCCCCCTGGGCCGACCATCCCCCTTCCACCCTCTGTGCACTCCATCCTGGCACCCTGAGCATGGGTGGTGCTGCTGCCAGGGCAGAGGTGGAAGATCACCCGGAGCGGCTCCTCAGGGAGATCCCCAGGGAAAAGCTGTGCCCAGTCCCGGCCTCATGCCCAGCCCCAGCGAGGCAGAGGGGAGCTGACCTCTCCCAAGTCACCCTGGAGGTGCACTGGACAGGTGATGCCTTTGTGGGCAGCCAGGCTCCAGGTTCAGGCTGGATGCCAGCTCGAGGGCAGGAGCCCTGGGATTTTCATGGGATTCCAGTGGTGAAGGCAAGTGAGCAAAAGTGCAAGTGGAAAGGCTGGGGGTGGAAAAGGCAGTGTGAGGCTGGTGAAGGCCCTCCCTCTGCTCCCCATGGGGAGGAGAGTCCCCAGGCAATGCTGAGCTCCACTTTGTCCTGCAGGAGGGGAGCACAGGGCAGGGTGGAAGAGGCAGATGGAACCTCTCGGAATGCATGAGGGAGTTTTCCAAAGGCCAGCACTGAGCCAGCGACCTTTGCATCTTACCCCGATGCTGCCCCAGCCAGGCTCACTCTGCCCTGCCCGAGGAGCTCTCATCCCTGTGCCAGCCATGCTGGAGCAGAGGCCAAGGAGCTGGAGGTGCCTCAGGCCAAGCTGTGCCAGCCCCAGGGAGCTGGCCCCGAGCATAGGGCAGGCCGAGCCCCTCCTCACATGTCCCATCCTGCTGGGAGGGCAGCACAGGGATGGGGGAACAGCCTGTTCCTGCCCGGGGGCCATGCGGGACCTTTTGGGAGAGAGGCAAAGGTGACAGCCGCTGCACTGCAGCAGCACTGTCTGCGCCCCTCCATGAGGCCCCTGCTGCTTCCCTGCCCACCCCTGCCCCTGCCTGGCCTGCTGCCCCATCGCTCCCAGCCCCTGGCCCCTCTCCTGGCACCATGGGAACTAGCTCTGCAAGCAGGAGCTCCCTGGCCATCCCCACCTCTCCCCACATCGGGGATCCAGCCCCAACCAGGCAGCAGGATGCTAGCTCAGAGGCAGAGGAGGAGGAAGGAGAGTGGGGCTGGACAAGGGCTCTTGCTGCTCCCAACAACATCCTCTTTGTAGCAGGAACCCAGAGGCAAATGGTGTTTAAACACTTGAGCTGGGATACAGAAGCACTTGCTCTCGTAACTATGCATCATCAAATCAGACCCCAAGTGGCTGCCCTCACTTTTTCATTCAGCTAAGAGTCCGTGTGCAGTGTTACGTGGGTAGGGGCTGAAATCTGAAGCCCTCCTTACACCTTTGAACTGGCTTTCAGGCAAGAGTTGCTGTGGGGATATGCGGAGCTCGTGCACAGAGAAACCTGTTTTTATTTTCTCTCTGTGAATGCTTCCCTCCTCTTTTCCTGGGATGTCCCTGCTCCCCAGACAGCCTTTCCCCAGAGGAATGTGTCCATGATGGCCTGGCCGACTGTTCCTGTATCCTCCCCCGTGCTCCCCACAGGGCCCTGGGCTGGTGGTGCTGCTCTGCAGAGTGAGTGGGCTGTGGGGCACTGAGGCCACAGGGTGACCCCTGACTGTGCCCTGTCCATGCTGGTCAGGGTGGGAAGCAAAACCAGCTGGACAGGGCTCACCACCACTGATACTGCCGCCACCCGTCAGAGCTCATGGCCTGTGCGCAGAGTGAGCCCAGGGCGTCTGCAATGGCAGGAGATGTGTTTGGGTGTGCACTAGCTCCAGCCTG
>NW_020449345.1:0-1858 GCF_003343035.1 Apteryx rowi | reverse complement strand
AAATCCTCGCGGTCCAACATCTTGTTCATGTCGGGCAGGTTCCCCCTGGGGACGAGGCGCCGGGGCCCGTCACCGCGCCGCCGCCACCGCCGCCGAGGGGCCCAGGCGTCCGGGGGGGCCCAGGCGTCCGGCCACTTACACCAGCAGCGACTCGTAGAGCTTCTTGCCGAACTTCTCCTTCACCGTGTTGGCCGTGTCCCTGCGGGGAGAGGGTCAGCCCGGACGCCTGGGCCCCTCCCGGATGCCTGGGCCCCACCCGGACGCCTGGGCCCCTCCCGGACGCCTGGGCCCTCACCAGAGCTGCTTGCGCACGGCCTGGCCCTTGAGCGTCTCCACGTTGAAGTTGTTGGTCCGCGCCGGCATGATGAAGAAGGCGACGACCGTGGTCTCGCTGCCGTTGACCTGCCGGCGTCACCAGGTGTCACCTCCGCGTCCCTCCACGTCCCTCCGTGTCCCCTCGTGTCCCCCCGCGTCCCCACCCGCAGCAGGTAGTTGAGCCGGGCCAGCGCCTCGAGGAAGACGTCGGCTCCCTTGTTGGAGAACTCGTAGCGGCCGGCGATGAAGAAGAAAAGCGTCTTGTCCAGGTCGAAGTCCAGTTGCCTGTGGGGACCCGGCCTCAGCGGACCCCAAAACACCCCAAATCCACCCAAAATTCCAGCCTCCAGAACCACCAAAACGCCCCAAATCCACCCAAATTCTGGCCCCCAGACCCCAAAACTACCAAAACACCCCAATTCCACCCAAAATTCCAGCCCCCAGCCCCCAGAACCACCAAACCCACCAAAATCCACCCAAAATTCCAGCCCCCAGACCTCAAAACCACCAAAACCACCTAAATCCACCCAAAATTCCAGCCCCCAAAACCACCAAAACGCCTCAAATCCACCCAATTTCTGGCCTGCAGACCCCAGGAACCACCAAAACGCCCCACATCCACCCAAATTCCAGCTCACAGACCCCCAAACCACCAAAACCACCAAAATCCACCCAAAATTCCAGCCCCCAGAACCACCAAAATGTCCCAAATCCACCCAAATTCTGGGTTCACAGACCCCAAATCCACCAAAATGCCCCAAATCCACCCAAATTCCAGCTCACAGACCCCAGAACCACCAAAATGCCCCAAATCCACCCAAATTCCAGACCCCAGAACCACCAAAATGCCCCAAATCCACCCAAATTCCTGCCCGGACGCCTGGGCCCTGACCCATGGAAGTGGCCATGGATGAACTTCCGGACACCTGGGTCCCTCCTTGGACACCCGAGTCCTTGCCCGGACGCCTGGGCCCCCAACCCATAGAAGTGTCTACAGACGAACTCCCGGACGCCTGGGCCCCCCGGCTCCCTCCCACCCGGACGCCTGGGCCCCCACCCGGACGCCTGGGCCCTTTCCCCGGACGCCTGGGCCCCTGACCCGTAGAAGTGGCCGCGGACGAACTCCTGGACGCCTGGGCCCCCTGGCTCCCCTCCACCCGGACGCCTGGGCCCTTTCCCCGGATTTCTGGGCGCTTTCCCCGGACGCCTGGGCCCCTGACCCGTAGAAGTGGCCGCGGACGAACTCCTGGACGCGGGCCTTGCTCTGGGCGTGCAGGTTCTGGAACTCGTGCATGGCGGAGAACTTGCGCACGTTGAGCCCGTTGGGGGTCACCAGGTCTGCGGCGGCCACGGGACGAAGACGAAGACGACGATGACGACGGTGGTGGCGCCCGGACGCCTGGGCCCGCCCACCCCGCCGCGTTCGTTCCGCCGCGCCTACCCGGGCGCCGCTTGAGCAGGTGCTCGGCCTCGGTGGCCGTGACGTGGGACACGGTGGTGAGGACGTGGGCGCAGTGGGCGGCCGCCCGCTCCAGGCAGTAGC
>NW_020449344.1:0-1919 GCF_003343035.1 Apteryx rowi | reverse complement strand
GGTTCGGTTTGCGTCGTTTCCGTCAACAACGGGGCGGGGGAGCTTTTGTTGTTGTTTTGGGGCTTTTTGTCGTTTTTTTTGGTTTTTAAAGCTATTTAATAAACTTCATTAGCCTCAACTCAGCACCGTGTCATGGCTACCGGGGGGCCCAGGCGTCCGGGCAGGGAGGAGGCGGCCGGCAGCGCTGCGCGTCCCTTTAATTCATCCCAGGGCGCCAGCGCGATAACGGTACGTTAATAATTCCATTAACGATGCTAACGAGGTGGCTGCGGCTGCGGGGGGGGGGTAATTAGGGGGTGCTAACGAAGCGCCCGGGGGCAGCAACACCGGCTGGGGCGGCAAAACCCGGAGCTGGAGCTGGGGTAAAACCGGGATCTGGATCCAGGTCACAGGACAAAACCTGGAGCTGGAGCTGCGGTAAAACCGGGATCTGGAGCCAGGTCACAGGGCAAAACCTGGAGCTGGAGCTGGGGTAAAACCGGGATCTGGAGCCAGGTCACAGGGCAAAACCCGGAGCTGGAGCCAGGGTAAAACCAGGATCTGGAGCCAGGTCACAAGGCAAAACCCGGAGCTGGAGCTGGGGTAAAACCAGGATCTGGATCCAGGTCACAGGGCAAAACCCGGAGCTGGAGCTGGGGTAAAACCAGGATCTGGATCCTAGCAGACAGTAAAACCCGGAGCCGGCTCAGGGCCCAAACTGGGATGGGACTGTGGCTGCAGGGAAAACCCGGAGAAGAAGCCCAGGATCGGGCTGGTCCCATCTTGTGGCTGGAGGTAAAACCTGGTGGGGATCCAGGAGCCAGGCCAGATTAGGGCTTGCTCCCATGGTGGGAAGGAAAACCCGGATGGAGCCCGGATTGGCTCCCGGCTGGAGGCAAAACTCGGCCAGGACTTTGGACAGGGCTGACCCAGGGCCCGGAATTAGGGCGGGAGATAAAACCCGGCCAAGATCAGGGATGAGACCGTGACCAGCCCCACGGTTAGAGGAAAACCTGACCTGGATTTGGGTCTGGGTCAGGGTTGGAGCCAAAACCTGGGCAGGATCGCAGTGTGGATCTGGGTTGGAACCGAAACCCATCCTGGACTGTTGCCTGGGTCCCAGTGGAAAGCAAGATCCGAGCTGGATTGCGTCCTGGAGCCTGGTTGGAACCAAAACTTGTCCTGGATTACAGTCCAGATCTGTGCTGAAAGCAAAATCCGTGCTGGATTGTGTTCTGGAGCCGTGCTGGAGCCAAAACCCGTCCTGGATTGTGGCCCAGATCTGGGTTGGAGCCAAAGCCCGTGCTGGATCACTTYCTGGATCCGTGTTGGAGCCAAGACCTGTCCTGGATCATGTCGGGGATCCATGTCAGAACCAAGACCCTTCCTGGATGACGTCCCAGATCCGTGTCAGAACCAAGACCCATCCTGAATCACGTCGGGGATGGAACCAAAGCCTGTCTTGGATCCCATCCCGGATCTATGCTAGAGCCAAAACTTGTCCTGGATTACAGCCCAGATCCGTGCTGAAAGCAAAATCCGTGCTGGATTGTGTCCTGAAGCCGTGCTGGAGCCAAAACCCATGCTGGATCACGTTCTGGATCCGTGTTGGAGCCAAGACCTGTCCTGGATCACGTTGGGGATCTGGGCTAGAGCCAAGACCCATCCTGGATCACGTCGGGGATCCGTGTCAGAACCAAGACCTGTCCTGGATCACGTTCTGGATCCGTGCTGGAGCCAAGACCTGTCCTGGATCACATTGGGGATCTGGGCTGGAGCCAAGACCCATCCTGGATCATGTCCTGGATCCGTGTCAGCCAAGACCCATCCTGGATCACGTCCTGGATCCGTGTCAGAACCAAGACCCGTGCCGGATCCCATCGGGGATCTGTGCTGGAGCCAAGCCCCGCGCTGGACGGCGTCGGGGAAGCGCGCGTGCC
>NW_020449343.1:0-1854 GCF_003343035.1 Apteryx rowi | reverse complement strand
GTTTGACACTGTCTCCCACAATATCCTTGTGGAATACAGTTTAGAAATGTACCGCCTAGATGGCTGGACAACCAGATGGCTAAAGAACGTGTTGGATGATTAGGCTCAGAGGGCAGTGGTGAATAGGTAGTACTCTTCCTGGAGGCCAGGGAGAGGWGGAGCACCACAGGGTCTCTCCAGGAACCTGTCCTTTTCAATGACTTCATTAGGGACATGGAAGAGGCAATATTCATCATGCTTGCTGAGGACAAAAAACTGCAGAAGGGCCCAGCCATATGTTGGCCCCCTCCCCCAGTGCTACCCAACTATCATAGTTATTTCTTTAGTTTTTTCCTTCAACTCCTTTGAAATTTCCCTTTCTGCATCTTCTCCTTATTGTCTCTTGTCCTTTCCTCCCCTTGGCCCTCAGACAGACCATCCCACCAACTTTGACGGGGGACAATCACAGCCTCACCTCCAAGCACAGCCTTGCTGGGATCTCCTGGGACCACGCAGGCAGTCTGTGGTGGCCAGCTCCAAGCAGAGCTATGTGCTGCAGGTCCCTACATTGTCTCAGATGAGAATGTATGGAGACATAGCATGATCCAGGGCAGAGCCTGTGGGCTGACACCAGCGCTGAGGCAGGATCAGTAGGCATGAGAAGACCTCCAGCAGCTCCTCTCCACACCTGGGCAGGGAGTGATGCACCTGGCGGTGTTCCTGAGAGAGGACAGTGGCACAGGACAGGGGGCAGTGTGAGCTGCAGTGCTGGGCACTGACCATCTGTTCTGGGTCTGGGAGTCCTGGCAGGTGGTGCTGGTCATAGTAGCCCTTGAGAAGCCCCCAACCCTGCTAGCAGCACTGAGTCCCCTCCATGACTGTTGGGAGCTTCTGGGGTGTCATGGCTCCCATCTCCCTCCTGTCCCTGTGCTGACCCAGCCCTGCTGCCCTCCATGTGGCCCCATGGCCCCACTGCACAGACACTGCACAGGACAGGGTGCGTTCAGGGGTGGGGAAATGTCCTCCAGGCATGGTCTCCATGACAGCCCTCAGTGCTCTGTTCCCCAAAGCCCTCCTGAAGCCTCCCACCAGTCCCCAGGTCCTGCTCAGTCCTGATCCTGTCCCCTGGGGTTAGCAGAAGGCCATGCTCTGCAGTCTGCTGGGATCTGAGCCCAAAGAGAGAGGCAAGGCAGGACTGGCCATTACCCCCATACAGGTGCTGCGGCCAGCAGGCAGACAGAGCAGGTCACATTCAAAGATCACCCCTCACCAGGACTGTGGGAAATGACCAGTGCTGGAAATGGCTGGTATGAGGGTCTGGGTCTGGGAGGAGTTTCCTGGGACAGCTTCTCCTTTCTGTTCATGCAACAACAAGCTGGGCTGCATCTTTGAACTGAGGCACCCTGCTTGAGGGCCCCCATGGGAGGAGGATGGTCTACAGACCCAGCAGATGGCCCCAGGACCTCCTCTGCATGCTCCCTGACAGCCCTGCAGAGGACTCGCAGAGGGCTCATCCTCCCAGAGCTCACAGCTGGACATCCAGTCCTCCAGCTGGGCATAGAGCCTTTTCTGGGGGTGACTTTTGGGGTTAGGACCAGCATGAGGGGTGGGGGAGATTGTGTGAAGGAGATGTGCTGGGGACAGGGCCTGAGGGACAGCAGCAAACTGATATAGCTCTCAAGTCCTGCTTCCTTCAACGCAAGCTCCCACAAGGAGTCCCAATCTTCTTTTTGGTGCCTCCCTTCAGGAGGGACAATGGCACTAGGAGCTGGGAGGGTGGGAAGCATTAATCCTTCTTCAACCACTTCCCAGGCCATGTGGAGAGCTAGGGTAGCAAGGACTTCTGGCTCTGCACCATGAGCTTGCTTTAGTGTA
>NW_020449342.1:0-1860 GCF_003343035.1 Apteryx rowi | reverse complement strand
GACAAAGCTGACCTTACAAATGTGTGCCTAGGATGTTAAAGGCCCTCCCAATCCTTCTGGATTTTCCTGGATCTGCAAAGGACCTGAGGCCTGTTAGAGTGCAATCACCCTCATGCCATGACTTTCTGCATGCATCACACTCACTGGGAGTCGTGTCGTAGAGAACGGGTGTTGTAGACGATGAGGAGGGCCCATTCTGGACAAGCAGTCCTTCATCATGAAGTCTTGATTCATTCTCTCATTCTCCTGCCATGAATCCCTGTAAAAACTGGTTCACTATGGGTGGCAACCTTGAATTGGGAAGCTGCTCCGAGTCGGTCCAAAAGCCTTCCCTTCTCCAGGCTGAACAAACTCATTCCCTCAGCCTCTCCTCACAGGACAAGTGCTTTAGCCCCCGAGCACCTTGGGGACCTGCCACTGAAATCACTTTGAGTGATCAGCAGTGCTCTTCTACAGGGCCCCCAAATGGATGCAGCATTTAGATGTGCTCTAATGAGGCAGAGTAGAGGGGGATAATCACTTCCCTCCATCTCCTGACTTTGTTCTGGTTCATGCAGGCCAGGATGCTGTGGCCTCTGTGGCTGCCAAGGAACGCTGCTGGCTGACATTCAGCTTCCTGCCCACAAAGTCTCCCAGGTGCTTTTCCGCTGAGCTGCTGCCCAGCCAGGGACTCCCCAGCCTGTATCKCTTCABGGTGTTGGTYTATGCGAGGTGCAGGAGCTGGCATTTGTCCTGCTTGAATTTCACAAAGATCCTGATAGCCCATTCCTCCTCCCTGCTGAGGTCCCTCCCAATGGCAGCCCTCAAGCATGTGACTGCTCTGCCTGATGAGGTGTCATCTCAAATGTGATGAGAGTTGCCTCCTCCAGGTCACTGATGAACCTGTTAGACAGGTCAGGTGGCAGTAGAGACCCCTGCACCCTCCACTTGTCACTGGCTTCTGAACAAAGACTGACGCTTTCACAAACATCCTCTGAGCTTGAGCATCCAACCAGCTTTCCACTCATCTGGATGTCTACCCAGCCTACTGCAATGCCTATCACAACACCTTTCTTGTATACAGGAATATTGTGGGAGACGCTGTCAAACGCCTTGCTTAAAATCATGGTAAGGGACCTCCACTCCTCCACAAGACAGCTTTTTTATCAGAGAAGGCAATCAGGCTGGTCAGGAATGATTTCCCTTCACTTAATCTATGTGGACTGTTCCGAGTCACCTTCTTCTCCTTCGTGTGCCCAGAAAGGTGATCCAAGATGAATCGCTCCACGACACACTCCTCACTCAAGTGAGGCAGAATGGTCTGCAGCTCCCCGAGTTGTCCTTCTGGCCTTTTAGGCAGATGGGCACAACATCTTCCTTTTTCTCGTCATTGGCACCTCCCCTGATCTCCACAACCTTTCAAAGAAGAGCCCTGTTGTCATAGTGGTCAGCCCTCTCAATGTCCTGACACTCTCCAGAAACCTCCTGCACTGCTTGCACTCTGCTGTGACAGGGGCATGAAATTCCCTGCAAAGAAGCAGGCCCTGTGATCCACAGGCTTCCTCCCATTGATTCAAGGAGATACATCCACCTCCTCAGCCTAACTGAGTGGTCTGAAAGTCATGCTCACCCACAAGCTCTCACCCAGCCCCGGGTCCATCCCAGGCAAGACCTCCATACATCTGAGCTGCCTCTTCACACTAAGGGCATCCTTCCGCCTCATCTTCCACGACAATCTCTCCTGAAGAGCTTGTAGCCTGCCATCACAGCCCTCCAGTGGTGTGAGCGATTCCACCACATTTCCGTTATTCCAGCCATGTGGCAGCATTGTGAAAGCTTGTGCATCTCCACCTGCTCCTGCCTGTGCCCCAGGCTGAAGAC
>NW_020449341.1:1101211-1152548 GCF_003343035.1 Apteryx rowi | reverse complement strand
TCACAGCAATCACCTTCTAGTTCCTTGGGGGTCCTCAGAAAGCCCACAACTTCCAACAAGATCCTCAAGTTCTAGTCAGAGCCCAAACACTGCTGTGCAAACTGCTGCGTCTGTTCGCTGCCTCYGTTAGCTGCGCTCTCTTCATGCTAGCAAGCAAGACAGAGTATAGGGACCCTAAACTGGATATATGAAGTATAAGTATAGCACGTCGGGGACACAGATATATAATTAACAGAATCCTGTAAGAGTTGGCATTATGGGTAATTTTTGCATTTTGTATTGATTATTAGGAGTTAGAAAACAAAAAAGAAGCTATGGGTTCATTTAGTTTCATGAAGGTAATATAGTGAGACTGTTAACCACAGAGTTATTTTTTTCCAAGACGAGTTCCAGTATATCACAAGGTTGTGGCATCTGACAGACATACATTTATTAAAGAATAGCTCTGTGAAAACAATTCTTGATTTGGAAATAGCTATGACATTCATCATATTTCTAAATGGTACCTCATTGTCAACTGGGAGAACAACATAACCAATGTAGATGCCTTCACAGAAGAAGGGATCCTGTTTTACTCAAGGAGCCCTCCTATGACAACACCTTTAAGTTGTGATTAGCACTTTTCTAGCGAGAAGAACACACTTCAAAATATTAATATGTTCTAAATGTACATACAGTACTGCAAGAATGAAAGAAGAAAAATAGAGTTTTGTCTTTCTAATAATAACAGAGAATGATTTTAGCTCCACTGTTCAAATAAGGGTTCATTTCTGTTCTTAATTGAAATCTTTGAGAGCAGGACTGGGAAACGCACCTAATGTCGTTTACATGACTGCTGTTACATCATTAGGATAAACACTACTTCATTACTATGTTATCTTCCTTTTCAGTTAATCTGACACAAAAAAATTACCCCTACCAGTAATAAGTTCCTATTCTCATCTTATTTATAAGTATATTTCTGTTTTACATCAGCTTCTTATTAAATGATGTGATGAAAACTGTGCAAGTATACAAGCTGACTATTCCAGAGATCATCTGAGCAAGCAGTAAAATCCACATATGGATTTTTGTCCATTTTTGTCCAAGGCTGAGACATTACAACTGAACTCATGTCTTTAATTCTTTGCCTCTGTTGTTAGATATAGTGTTGAAATATTCTTTTTTAGCTTGTTTGTAGCTTTGCTTTACTCCAAGAATAGCTTTACACGTCGGTTGCTTCTGGCATATTAAGAGTTTCCCCAGTGGTATGAGATTTTCTGCCTTGTGTTGCTATCCTAAGAAAGATCAGGTAAGCAGCCTTCAATGCTTTCCCTGGCATGGTTACTACTTTTTTTCATAAATGATATCTGCTTATTTTCTTCTTGTAACTTCTTTACAAAAAATCTATAGCCTTATCTTTAAACTCCTGTCACTTTGTGGCCAAGTGTCTGAGAAGCTTTGATGGCTTTATTGATTCATTTGCAAGCACTAAAATCAGAAAAAAAAAGGTTCACATTACACAAAATTAAAAAAATCAAAATCATCTTATCATACTTCCTGAAAAGCCTTTTCTAAAACCAGCAACGGTTATTCATGTGAAGGGATTTTTGAAGAGCATTAAAATATTCACCATTATTTCAACTGCTATACTTGCGCTAACTGGGGCCAAAAGATTTCAATTCGTGGGGTCCACTCTGTTCCTAAAGTATAAGACTCTAAGTAAAATCCCAGTTTCACAGATTCTTAAGAATCAGAGATGTACATATCCACTGTATTTTCCCTTGCAGGTAAATTTGGATAGCTCCAGACTGTGAACTCCACTATATTTTTTCCACACATTTACCCTTTTTCTTTCACTTTCAGTAATATTGTCACATACTGGCTGGCTTTCTATGGACACTTTAGCTCTGGAACCAGCTTGCTCTGTATCTATGACGACTGCTTCTACCTTCATAACAGAAACATTGCTGTTTCTCACCACCCACACAAATAATCACTTGTTTTATTTAATTTCTTATCCCTCTGTATTTTCCCCTTTGTCACCCAAATGTGTTAATAATTAAACCTGACTCACAGTTTAGTGGTTTACAGGGCTAAAAATTAGAGCTACAATGCAAGAATTCAGCATGTCTTCTCTGCAAAGTTCTCATTTCTTAAAGACCTATACAGGAGTTGCTGCAGAACATGTTTACTAATGTTTATACTCTCTCTGTGTGCATGCCATACGTTATTCCTCCATGTCCATTTGTTTTGCCCTTTAGCAAGCTCCACACTGTGCAAAATGTGATAGTACATTCACTGTGTGATAAGTAAAATGGAAAAATACAAAATTTGTGCTGAAAACATTTACCCAGCACACTCAGGAATTTCACATTACTTTCTAAATCTGTGTCCAAACCCATAAAGATTTCAGGATGCCAAACCAAAGATACCTTTACCGTTTCTCTTTCTTCTATGACAGATCTAACCAACTAAACTTCCATTAAGAGGAATAAATGAAGGGTCCACAAACCTGCTGGGGACCTCACCAGGTTATACCTTCTGTGGGGACAGAAATCTTCCACAGTTCTTTGAGGCCTAATGATCTTATTCAGCATGATTAATTTAATCTCTATTCAAAAAAAATATGCAAGCATATATGATTAACTTCAAACAAGTCCCTAAAGTCAACTAGAGTTAACATGAGATATTTGGCTGAACAAAATACAATGTTAAATTTGACCCTATTGGGGAAGGATCTTTTTGCTTTGGTTTTATTAAATGTAATGGGTACCTAACAGAAACTATCCATCAAAACTGAATTCTCTCATCAGTGCTTGCAATGATGTTACAAAATATCATCTATAAGATTAAAAAACTAAAAAGAAAAAAAAAAAGGGCCCTCCAAAAGTAGATGAGATGAATATTAGGAAATAGATTGAAAACTTACTACAGCAATAGATAGCAATGCTAGAAGAAATATGTCACCTATATATTTCTTTGTAGAAATATAGCCTAATTTTCTCAGTCTTAAAATTCTAATAATTTAAAATATTTGTAAGGCACTCAGAAACTACAGTAGTGAGTACTGTAAAATTACCTATTTTGATTAGATTAGATGTGGCAGATAGGCCAAACATTGAAATACTTGGTCATGGAGAATTTACATATATGAATATTGGAACTAAACTACTSTTTCACCTATTGGCCTAGGATGAGGTACCTGGAAGGTTATAATGCAGATGCTAACAGAGATTTCAACTACAGTATGCTGGTGCCTGTTCAGTGGATAAAAAACATGACTTACTTCCATGAGAATTAAATTCATGTAATAAAAAGAAAAAAGCAGTAACACAACTAAGTTCTGCATCTGCAATATTATGCAGTTTTCAGAAGGAAGGAAGGTGTTGACAAAGTAGGTACTGATTGTTTTCAGGCTCCAATGCATTTACTCTTACAATTATGCTGCTGGTTTTTGCTGGTGGTGTTGTTATTTTTGTTCATTTATCATGGGAAAAAAGCATCCTATGAGTGTTACATTCAGCCCTTAGCACCAAATTCTCAGCTGGTACATTCAGTGGAGTTCCAATGGCACACCATGTGTTTATATCAGGACCATAATCCAGGCAAGGATTTTAAATCCTCATGTCTGCTGGCCTGTGATAACTGTGTGATCTTTTTGTGATGTTCTGTATCTGATACAGGGCAGACATTTAATAACTACTATGGCATCTAACGTCTCATCTTGTTAGAAAAGGAGACAAAGCTGAAAAGACACTTATCTGCAAGCTCTTATTTTAAGATAATCAATAAACTCTTCCATAAAAATAGCATCGTGGCAGCAAACAAACAGTAGATGCGAGTCTGCAGACAGCAGAGCCGCAGCAATGGGTTATCCCTCGCTTTTCCCAAGGTAAATAAGGAAAAACCTCAGAGCGATACTCCTACCTTAGCAACTGTAGAAAGAGCCCAAACAGGGAGCATCACTGAGACCTTTCTGCAGGCATTAGGCTGCTAGGAACCAAATGGGGAGCCCCTTTCAAAATGGGAGCCTGGYGTAAGGCCACTGTGTGTCTGTGCCATAGAGCAGAACAAGTGTCTCTTCAGTTCAGCTTTACTCTTGCCTTTGTCACTGCCTTTGTCACTCTCTTCTCTCCTTCCCCTTTTATTTTTTTCTCCAAGTTACTATCTTATTCCACCACCACTGCATTCCTACACTGTTCAGTACAATAGAGCTCATTCTTGGTTGGTTCTTAGAAAATACTGTAGCAAAAGTGATTAATAATAATATTAACAGCAGCAACCTTTCAGACCATGCATTTTACTGGGTGATATATCAGATCCCAGCATTCTGCCAAGAAAGCTTAGTTAAACTAAAAGGTGTGAAATTAGTCTGCAATTTTCCAGAAAGCATATAATTTATTACTTGCATAAGCAGGTGATAATGCTCACAAATGCATTTTCAAAATTGTAAATGCATAGAAATCAAATTTTGAAAACTGGACCTTTTTACTTCACAATTAATCAAAAGATATTTATGTGAATACATTATTACTCAAAAGTTTGGCTCTATTATCATACAAGCAAACTTCTTGATGCATTGGCTATTTGATACTAAGTATAATAGCAATATTTCAATCTGTTTGTTTATAGTGAATATAGTACATATTTCTGTTGTATGGGCTTCTTTCATAAATAGTGTGGAATAGTATGTGTGAATGGTTGCTCCACTTACCTGAATAATCAATACTGTGAACTATGAATACTGTACAACCATCTCGGATTTGCATTTAACTTCAACAAATATTCAAATGCACACAATTATAATAGTCTTTTTTTCCTCTCAGATTTGAGGTTTCATGCTTCTGAAGCTCATTCATGAGATTACTGGCAGGAAGTGAAGACAAAGGAGCAGTGCAAATTCATTTGATATGTTGTATAAATATTTTCCAAAGTGTTTTTGCAAGGTTGACCAGACATGTTTATTTGGTGAAACTTCTTCAAAATTCCTGTTGCAAATGCACATTCTACATAAATCTGAAATGCAAAGTCCTCATTGTGTTTATGAAGAAGGCTGGTATCATTCGGAAGGTTAAAAAGCTCAGTAGGTAAGAATCCTTTCACATTGTAGATTTGCATTTAAATTTGGTTTAATTTATAAGAGAAGTTGTTTTTGTCATCCAATTTTATGTCTGGATCAAATTCCAGTGGAAATCCCCTTTTCATTCAAACATAGTGTGGATCAGAAATTACAGCCACAATTCCCCAAACACATTCATACTTATCTTTATGCCAAAGTAGCCCTGCTGAGTTCAGTGTTTTGCTGATGTGTAAAAAGTTAAAACATGCACATAGGTGCATRCAGGATTGATTCCTTAGGTGCCTGCATACTTTTGTTCACTTTAGCAAACCTCTCATGACTCCACACAGCTGTCTATTCACAGAAAATGAAAGAATGGGTAGCTTAAATACTTTCATGAATGAGTGATATAGAAAACTTGTAATTAAACCTTGCATTAGCACCAACACTAACCTTTTTTACCCTTAACAKGCTTACTCTTTTCACAGTATTTGTGATATTTGCCAAAGTCTCTGTGAAAAATAATGAAATAGTGATATTTTGTAATCATTTTTGCATTCAGATGGGTCCTTAAAATTTGTAAGAAAAAGCTAGCAATGAAAGTTTAGTTATGTGTTGCATTTTATGGGCTGAGTGACTAAATCTTGCAATTTTTATTAGAATCAAACTGAGATCATACATAATTTAGTTTCTGCTAACCTCTCTTCATTTGTTAAAAGCTGATGGAAATCCTTGGACAGGTCCTTATTCTGGATGTACATATAGAATTACATAAATAGGCAAGAGAAAACTTACAATTGGAGAAGTATTTTTAAATAATTAGCCAAAATGCAGCTACACAATATTTTTTAAAATTCAGTTTATCCCTTGGGTTACTGAGAGAAAGGAAAGAGGACTTCAATTACAATTTTCAGCCTTTATGGATATTAAAAGCCTTTCATTTCCAACGGTGACAACAACAGCATGCCCACAACTATTGACTATAAGCCTTTTATGAGGTATGGATTAACAGTATTTCTCCCTCTTGTAGATATAAATATTTCATCTATAAATCAGGAAAACTTCAAATAGTTAAACTGTTAACAATATCATTCTCCATTCTCCTCCCACGCTACTCCTCCCAGGAATTTTACAGCAGGAAAGCCTTCCAGGGGTGGGAAACAGTCTTTCGCCACAGTATAGTACATTTCTAATATGCCTTACCTTTCTAAATGACCCCTTGCCTTATGATCGCCTTGTTATTAATGGAAGTAATTATAAATATAACTGAAAGCAATGAAGTCTAGCTTGGAAGGGAGGCATATTTAGACAGATTTAGCCTGGCCACATTATCCAGATATTTACTCATCTTGCTGCAATCCACTCATTAAAGCTATAGGTGTTACCTCATTTTCACAAGGGTTGTGCAAATCCAGAACCACTAGTAATGGATCAGAAAGGTTTCTTTACTTTTGGCATAAAAGATCAAAACCAAATAATTTGAATCCTTGGAGGTTTTCAAGACCTGACTGGGCAAAACCTTCAGCAATCTGATCTGAACTCAGTATTGACCATGCTTTGAGCAGGAGGTTGGGCTACAGACCTCCCGAAATCCCTTCCAACCTGAATGTCTCTATAACTCTATTCTGTTTGTTGATTATGGTACCATGGTGCCTTCTGCAAGTTGCAGTTCACATGTCCCTGTTTCTGTTTCCCTCTACAGGCTGTTTCCTGTTGTAGATCTTTTCTACAGAAAGTGATCACAGTCTTCTCTCATCTCTGCCTCCCCAAAATAACACAAAAGCCTTTAATATATCTATTTCTATTGAGCTGTAGAAAACCTCCAAATGACTATCCTATAAGAATTTTTCGTTTCAAAGGAAGTGTGGACTGCAGACTAACTCTGTAACTCAGTTTGACAAGCCACTCACCTTCTAAATTGGTGTAATCATGAAAGAAACCTTGGTTTTTCATTTGTTTTCAAAATTCTATTAGGTCTGGAGTCATGACACCACAGCAATTAAAGGCATTCAGCTAACAAACAAAAGGGATGAATTCATGCCTCACTCCCAACTTACACTGGAGAACTTTCTGAGTTTACCTACCCTAAAGGGAGCATTTGGTCATTTGGCCCAGAAAATTTGAAACAGGGATATGATGATACTGCATTGCTCCCTTATGTGTTGTTGGGTAAGAAAACACCATGCCTTGTCTATGCTAGACTGGTAAACCAACTAGTTTGAATGGGCACTGGACCTTTGAACACCAGTGGAAACAAATATTTTACTAGACCACTATTTCTAAAAGATCCCTTTCCTTTGCATATTAATCTTTGCAAGTAAAAGCTCGTAAGTGTAAATGTTTCCTAATAAGTGAGTAGAAGTACTTCCAAATAGCAGAGAACAGAAACAGAAAACTATTCACAGGCATATTCATGAATATTCCTGGCTGGCTTAATCCAGCTGTCATCAGCATTCAGTACTCACCACTCACCATGGAGCTTCAAATAGATTGCATAAAATAGATGGAGAAAGAAACGATAGATTATTCATTGAGAGTCAGCCCCTACTGGGAGCGGGCTTACATATCTCTGATTTTTGTACTCCTTCATGATAAAGGTTATACTGTAAAGAAATGCAAACTGTCCTCCCATTCAAGTAATAGCAGGGTCTGACTGTGACTACTTTGATAGATTTAAATGAGATGGGAAGCATTAAAAGCTATAGTTACCTAGTCTAAGACTTCATTGAAAAAAAAACAACAACAAAAAAACCCTCCACAGAATACTTAATAGAGCTGCCCAGAAAGGAACTGTCCCATTAGGCAAAATGATTTGACTTTCAGATTTGTTTTCAAAATGTAATAGAAAAAAAATTAAGACACTTCAAAAAATTAACATTTAAACAGAAGTAATCAAGAAAAGCCAACGGCCTTATGATGCAGAACCAGCATAGGATATTTAAGAGCAATTCAGATTCTAAATCAGTCCCTGAATCTTATTCCCCCGTATCTCAGGTGAGCAATCAGTAATGTATTGAGTTATTTTGTGATAAAAATTACTTTCTCTTTTCCCCCCATATAGCTAGGTTTGAAATATCTTGGTACTAGATTTGAAATATCATTGTCAAAACAAATACATTTCCATGTCAAATTTGAATTGTAATAAATGTAGGCTTCTAACAATAATAATAAAACCATTGAAAGATGCTAGTGAACACAAGCTACCTTATTTATATCATAAGGTAAACTCACTGTTCACTTGGTAAAGTCAGTCACAGCTTGAAGTGTACCTATCTCTACTAGGATTTCACAGAAAGGGATATTTACTAATATTAGTAAATGTTAGAGGCTAACATTAGTAAATATTAGTCACTGATGTTAATAAATATTTCTGTAAAGATGTATAGTTCTAGTAGTGAAAACAAATCCCCAGACTGAGTGGACTAAACCTGGATAGTTGCTAGATATTAAATTTGATATTCTACATCTGAGTTAGTGCTGTGCATGCACAGAAACATTACAAAATATTTGCCATTCAAATAATAAAATCTTGATGTACTCTTAGGCAACTCATTCAAAAATAGTGTCAATCCAACATACTGTGCTCTTTAATGTACCCTCAACTCCCTGGGAGTCTCTGAGTGGAGCACTYCAGATCTCTCATCATTAAGCCATTACTTTGCAGCTCATCAGCACAGCTTTAATGGTCTGAAGAATATGTATATATAAAAATTAGGAACTCTAGCTGTTTGGAATATATGTAAAACTGTATTCAGAGGTGGAACAGGAATCAGTCAAACCAACAAGCACACAACCCTGTCTAGACAGGGCTCCAAGCAAATTAAAGACAGTGTTAGCAGGGAATGACCTAGCCGTAGAAAGCAGTAAATACACTAAGGAGATAGCCAAGCTAAAGAAAGTTAGTTATGCCTTTTTGTTTGTGAGGTAGGAATAAACTCTTGAATTTCCCAAGCAGAAAAGGAGAAGATGGRAAAAAAGATTGAAACAAATACTTTCCTTTATCTTAGGGACTTTTTTTGCCTTGCCTTTCCAGTAAGAAAGACAGAGGTATGAGGGTTGATAAAAGGACTTTAGAAAAATGGAAAACATTGACTAAAGACTCAGAAGACTCTCAGAGAAAACATAGGAGGGATAATTTTTAGAGATAAGTTTAAGTAAATCATGGGGCCATAAGCAGCAGACTTGTGCAGTCTCCAATCCTGAGAAAGGGTACCAAGGAGAGAATTTGTACCACAGAGGTAAATCCGGGAGGCCAGAGACAGCAGAGTGCCTAAATATTGCCCGGACTTAGTCCATGGCAAGGAACACAGGATCTAATACTGGGATCTAAGCACAGGAGTTACATGAATGGCCAAGAGGGGACATTCATCCAGGTTTATGACTACTAAATGAATGTTTTCTACACAGATCCAAGGCAGAGAGTAATACCAATATTAAGTATACATTCTGTTTGTTTTGAAGGCAGGAAAGTTCCACTCTAACAACTCTATAGGTATTTTTTGCTTTTAAGAATAGTTCGTATTTTGAAAGGATGAGGCACAAATATGTATGGAGTGCCTACAGAGAAAGAAAATAACTGCTGATAACAATAAATAACTTAGGAAAATATTCATATATTTTACAGTAAATAACATATTATACTAGTTGCTGAGCATGCACTTCTTCTACCTCCTTACCAAGATTTTTTAAATTTTGCTCGTATGATTTTACTCTTTTACTCTCCTACCTGATAAGGTACCCCTTAAATAGAAGTCCTAATGCAAAATCTACATGTTAGCCTTACTCAATTTTTTTAGCATTTTAATTTCCCTACGGAGTGAATTTCACATGAGTTTAGCTTCTTTTTCTGAAAGATCATCTGAATATTTTCTAAGTACTTACAAACTCTTCACTGATCCTACATTATTGTCTTCACAGCTATTTTTCAAGTTTGCTAGTTTGTGTTTTATGTCACTGCAAAATGTTTTGCCTGTCCCATTTTATAGATGATAACCTCAAATATAGACTATCCATCCCTATGCATCCAGGTAAAGAGGGAACAGTGGAAAAAACATGGAGTAACTTTGGTATTTTTACCAGCTGATCTCTTCCAAGAAACCCACAGCCCACTCAGTATAACCAAATGAAGTAAGATAAGGATGAGTTTTTAAAACAGATAAATAAATATATTTCCAATAGATAACTTACGAAAATGAATAATTTTGAAGACAGGACACTTTTGGTTTATCAGAGTATCATTGTCAGGCCGTTCCACTTATCTTATACAAACTCATTTAAAAGTTCAGAGAACTGACATAATACCATCCTGTCCACATGATGTTTCCACAGGGTATGCTAGTGCAACTGCAAATTTAAAGAACAGCCCAGATTCTCCTTGAGGAGCTCTACAGCAAGTCTGCATTGTGTTGCAGTAAGCTTCTTGCCTGAAGACCTATGTACTTTACAAAAAGATTTTGTTTCTTTTGAAAGGTAAGATTCTGGGTACTTTTGTATGAGCGCACAGGGCAGAAACTGAATTGCCAGGAGCCCTACAAAACCCTTCAGCAATGACCAGGAGAGTCCAGGTACTTGGCACCATGAGAGTAAGTGTCAGCATGGGCTGGAATTTAGGATCACTCTGGTGACAGAAGGAAAATCCGAACTCCTTGGAAGACTATAAAAAAAAATCCTCATTGATTTCAATGGTACCAAAAATTACTTTGCACATCTGTTTCCCAGAAGGCAGAAAGGGATAAATCTGAGTCTCCTGTCTTCTCTCCCACCACTGGAATGAAGACCGATATTATGGGGGAGGACATGTTATACTCTTTAAAATCTCTGTTCATTGTTCTGTATGAACATATCCAATACTACCCTGACTTAATCAGACCTATGCAGAAAGAGTGCTCCTACAGACTGTCAGCAATACAGCTTGTGCAAGAATCCTCCAGCTATGTAGCCAATCTTTTAAAGCTCACCAGAGTCCAAATAACAGTATATAAGGATTAAGACTTTTTGACCTCATTTCAGAGCCATTTGGGTAGTTTTTATGTCATCTAACATACAAATCTATCCTTCAAGTCCAAAAAGGATTTTAGTGGCTGTGCTTTAGACATTACAGTCACATTATTTAAGTTAACATAACCTCCAGCTTTCATTAATTATTATTTTCCACATAGGTTTATGACACAAATAAGAAGTAATCCATTTAATATTCATATATGAGAACAATTTTCTTAACCAGTAGCATGGCTCCAGTATTTTTATGGGTAAATTTTTTGCAGTGGAATTGCTTCTTTTCAGTTATGTGAAGTGTAAGCCTTTTGTTAGGTCAGCCCTTTAGAGGCATTTTTCATCAATAACCTGTGGGCCTTTTTTTTTAGTTACAGGTGACCTTCTGTAAGTCCAGAGTAGACTGGATATCTATTTCCCCTTGTATTTTCTTTGATAATATACATTTGTGCACTTTGATTTGAGGTTGCACCTGCTTATCTTAAATATTGATTCCTGAATTTGTTTGGTAAGCATAAACCCCTGTGTAGTAACTGAATGTAACTAACTATCAGTTTTAGACCTCTGAAAACTATATGAAATATATGAATATTGTTTATTCATAACCTTATCTACATCTGAGCTGAAATGTATAGATCTGTTTCCCAATGCCCATTTTCTTTCTTTTTTTTTTTTTTTGTGGGCACAAATTAAACTGTACATTTTATAGAATCAGTAACAATAGAATTTGACTGAATTACTGAATGGTTAAGAGTCAGTCTCAATAAAGTCATCTCAAAGAGTCTTCTGAAACAGAAACAGCAATGTATCACAGAAACAGACATGTATCACAAAAGGTTGCTTATTCATACTGTGTCTATATTTATGTGAATTTAACAATGACATCTTTATAAGGGCAAAGAACTATCAATCAATCTGAGAGGTAGAGGCAAAAACACTAATATTGACAGTAATTAAAATTATTATAATGGTAAGTCTCTCAGGACAGAAGTTGGATTTAAATTTAACAAAATATAGCATGCCAAGACAAAATCTTAAATTGGCCTATCACAATAAGCAGTGTAGAACCCCAAATCTTTGTGTCCTTACATTTTTATATCAACAAACACATTTGAAGTCTATGAATAAGTATTTCAAATTATTTGAAGACTAAAGAGAGAATATTGCTTCTTGTTTATCAGAAAGTCTAGTGAACTAGTGAGTAAGGAAAATTCAAAATGGCAGTGACACACCTGTTTTAACATTAAATTTCAAATGGGAACTTGCTCTTCAGAAAGTTGTGTAATTAAYGTGAAATATTCAGAGTGCTCAGTGCAACAGGCTACAAGTTTGTTGGGTTTTTTTTTAATACATGATAGAAAAGCTTTTCAGAAGATTGCGTTAGATCTAGGCTAGGAATGCCTGAATTGGTTGACAGTAAACATTTAAAATTAACAGAACTGATGATGCCTTAAAATTAGTGTTTTTTCTTCCGGATTTATTCCTCAATCAAAACATTTATGGAAAGAAAACATGACTGCAATAATTGTCCTTTTTATGCATCAGTTAGAGAACGCTGTTCTTTTAATAAAAACTGAATGGTTAAATCAAGGTTTATCAGCATACTTAGCAGGACATCATAGGAGCAAGGAAAAATKTGAAATGAATAAGCAAAAACTGAAWGATAAAATGATGCAAGAGAACATGTGAGGTGCTCATGCCCCAAATATTTACTTTCTATATACTCTGCTAACTTTTTATCTCTTCTGTTCTTTCTTACTCTTCCAAGGACCTTCTTCCCAAAATTGGTTTCAGCTAAATGTTAATTTCTGTTTGACCTGAAAAGCAAGGAAAAGCAAACAAAAAAACCATTGGTCTCAGAGCAGAAGCACCTAAGAAGCTTTAAGTGGCATATTGGGTGAATATAACAGCAGGAAAACCAAAGCTGGTTATCTCTGCACTCACCCGAAGGTGACACTGAAATCAGTGAAAACAGCTGTAGAGCTTCATGGAACAAAAATGGATAATCTAACCAAAAATAGTATTGAAAAACAGCTAAGGGACTGCAGCTAGGGATCAAACTGAGCAGCAGCATCTTTGGTATCCCAAGCTGGTATAGAGGGAATAATAATGCTTAATTGTAAAACTAGAATATTACTATACTAGAGTTGTTTAGAAGCAAAATTTATATTACTATCAGGTAAACTGGAAACATTCTGTCCTTACAGGCATTTATAATTCAAATTATATCTGCTGAGTTCATAGCTGCTTCACTATGATCTTTATTATTTTAAATTTAAGATTATTTATTATTTATACTTCAGTTTATCCAACATGAATGTATGTGGCATTAATATCTATGCCCAAGTATAGACAATAACTCATAAAAACAATCTCCAAATAAATAGTGCCCTTGACAGCTAAATTATGGAAATAGTGAGCAATGGAAAATTTGGAACATCTTTAGAACTGCATTTTACAGCTCTACACATTGTTTATCTTGCCTTTCAGTGTCAGCAAGAAAATGTTTCTTCCTTGGTAATTGTGCTCATGACAACAGGCAAAGCTTGAAAAAGTAGTGTGTCCCTTTTCCTGTGGAGCTTCAGGAATTGAAAATAGAAATGAAAACATTAAAAATTAAAAAAAAAATAAGTACAGATGGGAAGTGGAAAACATCTCTAAAGTTCTGCAGTGGAGAGTTGTGACAAGAAAATTTATAGGAAGATTTTTATGTAGGTTCTTGTTTGTAAGGCAAGAAAGAAGCCACATTTAGAATATGACTAAGAAAATCATCTCAAGCCTCTCTCAATATTGAAAATGGTGATTTGTAAATGAATGATATAGTATAGCTCTATGTGATTCTCAATGCATCTTTCCTGAAGCATAACCTCAGGGTGACACTGAAGCTCACAAAAGAAGAGAATTAGTCACATCACCTAGAAACAAAACTCTTGGAAAAAAAGAATAAGAAAGGATTCCAGGTATTGGTAGGCGATCCTGTGTATAGATATGAAGTGACCATATGACTTCAGTTGGCTGTATTTGAATGCCTGAGATTGCCTAAGAAGACCAAAACAGGTTGTCTGAACCTTAATCAGTTGGTCAAAACAAGAACTGGGTTTCGATGCAACCTATTGGCAATGTATTGTTATTCGCTGCTCAGACTTCAAGTCAATTTAAAATAAAGAGACAGCTTAGTTCTAGCCACATGAAGTACAATGACATTTGAAATGTACAAGAAGTGAGTGGCTGAATGGAACTGAAGAGACTAGAGGAAGACACAGATAGGAGGACAGAAGGAGTTTGAATAGAAAAAGGAGTGACAGCAGAACCATCATTACAGGACCATGCTACAGAGTCGACTCCAAACCTGCAACCGTGACAATGACAGACAGCAGAACGGAGGAATGGAAGACTTGGATAGATAGTTTGGACCACAGGCAATATTTCCTTTTCTTTTGTGATGCTTATCTCATTGTGGTATAAGTTGTTAATTAAAATATATTAAATTCCTAGAAGGAGTGCCTCTATAGGTCCCAGTCATCAACACAGCCACTGAGTCTGACAAAGAGTTATCACAAGGAGATCTTGAGGTATCAGCAGACTTTTCCCTTGGTGAAAAATGTACTGTCCAAAGTCTGTTTTATTACTTTTTTTCTTACAGAATTGCTCCATACTGCTAAGTAGCTGTTATTCCAATCCTCATTCCTAGACTGCAGAGAGTTTGGGTAAGAGTTAGGGTGATAATGAGTTGGGAAATAATGTGTTGATCTGTCACAGCCTTTCTTCTAGTACTGAGCAAATGATTCACTCTCTCTGTGCTTCAGTGCCCACCTTGTAAAGCAATGGTGGGGAATACTTCAGTAGTGTGTCACAGGGACAGAGACAGTAGAAGCTCCGAGGCAGACAGATCCTCCAGGAAYGGGTGTTATGCAAGATAAAAAGACAGAGGTATAACCTCCTAGATGAACAAATGTCATAACCATTTACTTGCTGATCCTCTGCAGACTGCTCTGTGAATTTATCAGCCATAATTGGTATGTGCCAGTTAGAAGAAAATACTGAATATGCTACACAGAAATGCATAGGTTTAGTAATTGCTATAGGAGGAACTGTGGGAAATACAAAGAAGTCCCTTCGATTACTCTAGATAAAGAGAAATGTTTGGCACTGAACTATAGAGGTCAGCTCAGAGCAGTGGAAACATTACCTTATCCTTGCTTGATTTTTAATTATCTCTAGCTGGCCAGCGCTATTGGGCATTTGAGAGAATTTTAATGCTTTCAACTGTAGTTTAGGTGACAGTAGCAAAAACCATGGATTTTCTCTCTGATCTCTTGCTCTGTGTATCTGTTACCCACATCACCAGCTAAGTTGTTCATTCTCCATGCTTTTYATAGTATTTCAACTACAAAGTGCCAATTAGACATTATTTTAACAGAAAGGGTTGCTTGTTCTAAAAAAAAAAAAAAGTCTGTAGAGTAAAACCCACTTGTCATTACACTGACAAGCCAGAGGATCTATTCTAAAGAAAGAGAAAATGAAAATGTAGAGGAACTTCATATTTTGGTATCTTTCCAGGGATGCTGTGAGTGAGCTCTCTGGTTTGAATTAGAAAAAATACCATATTCATTGTATGTTATTAGCAGTTCTACACTGAACCGTACTCCTCAATGTGGACTCCATGGAAAGCCATCTTTCTTTTTTGCGGAGTGGATGAGGGACAGACTTTCTGAATGGCCATCTTTTTTTAATGTAAATACCATTCCTTGAAAGGAAATAAAAGCCTTAAGAAAGGATGAATGTAGATGAATTCTACACCAATTAAACCTGTTATGAATCTCATAATTAAGGATTAAATTGAAAATACCAGAAAGCTTCATACACTGAACAGGTTCTGCATAAAATTTACTGGAAATCAATGCTGTACTTCATTAGATGATGCAAATTATAATTTGTCATCTTCTAATACTTCACACATTAATTTGAAAAATAGTATTAGCTAAGTATCTTTAAAAGGATTTATTATAATGGAAACTAAAATACATTCTGAAAATAAATGAAAATCCATCTCAGTCTAAAAGAAAGCTCCAAACAGAATGCTACTGAAGCAAACTCTGTCCTGGAGTTTTCTAGGGTTTCTTTCACCATACTTTCTGAAAACATCCCAAATTAATTTTCAAGACTTATTGGCCATAAGAACTTGATAGAAGAAGTCTCATACTTAAAAAACTGAAAAGATTTTGTTGTATTTTCAAAATGTTCACTATTTTAAAGTCCTTTTGCAGTCTGAGAGCTTCTCATTCAATTATCTACAGTGAATCTCCACAGGGTTAATACGCCTTTTGTCTGTACAGCTCTGTTTTCTGACAGTAAGGGACATCTGAAAGAGCAATGTCCTGGACAAAATTGCAGAAAACAAAGACTTAGGATTTCTTAAATGGGATTGTTTTCTTTTTATGTGCTCCCTAAATGTCTGATCAACATTTTTTTTTCCATTGTGCTGCCCTAGAGTTGGAAGATCCACTGTCTGGGGACTCTTTAATCTTGAAAGAATATATGACACTTTGGTAACAAGAAGTTGGTCAGGTCTTCTGATCACAGAAGAAAGTTCCTTTTCATAATTTCCTTTAGATTAATCCCTTTGTATCTTAGTGCCTCACACCTAAATATGTTCCAGCAAAGAGAGTAGATGAAAGTAATCAAACTTTACTCAGACAATTATACATCTCTGAAAAAAAGAATTATTTTTGTGGTCCATATTTTAAAGGATATTAAAATTTTAAACTCCAGAGCCAAGAAAGGCAGAAAATTCCAGAGACATGCACTGTGGGTTACTTTCTTTCATCTATTTTCATATGGTCAAGACAGGCACACTCTGTATACTATACAGACAGTGATTCTCTGACATAGTTGCCCAATGATCAGATGAATCTCAGGGCTGAAAATTTTTGAGATCTCTTGCAAGTTACTAAAATAATTGAAAAAGCGAGGTCAAAACCAAAGACCTAGTGTAATCTAAGCCCAAAGTAGTGCTCTGAACTGAATATCAGGTAAAACAGCAGACCATCTGTTTTAAACTAACATTTAATAGCCCACCAACAAACTCACAAATATAAAGAAAGAATGACTTTTTGACCACTGAAATCCTTAAGCTGTTCTTTGTTGACATTCTGTATGTGTACAAGGCACTACATGAAACTGAGCATATTCCTTCAGCCTTTGGCTTTAGACTCAAAATTTGGATTAGTCACACCAGTGCAGCTATGACACTGATCAGCTATTGACTAACTTCTACTCCCTCACATTCCTACCTCTACTAAAATATAGGCTAGATCCAGTTTCAAAAGTAAACTGCTGAGCCTATCCTTTTAAACATAAATGAAAGCACATTTAAATCCACAACATACTAAAATCTAATCTTTTAACACAACAGCAGCAAAAAGCACTCTGTTAGATAGTGTACCTCTGTGTGAACTGAAATCCCTTTCAGCAAATGTTGTTTAAAGTCCAAAGGGCAGCCTTCTACTTACATCCCTACCAATTTTTTCACAGCATCTGCCAAAAGTGAGGAAAACTCTCAAATAAAATAGCAGATAGCAAAGTTTACAGAGGTCATTCTTATGGAGGTTGTATCCAGTAGTGAAAGGACAGAATATAGAAAGATTCCCAAARCCTACCCTCCTGTGAGATTCAAATTCTTATCAGTAATCTTCTACGAGAGTTTTTTAGAGAAAAAGTTGTAATAATATGCTCTTGCTCCAGATATTTCTGAACATGGAGATGTTTCAGAAAACACTGATGAGATCTGTAGAGATGATTACTGAACAGGTGACCAGGACAAAGAATCCTTTTAGCAAGTTGAAGCTGGACAAACAGCAAGCATCTCTCAATAAACTATTTAGTATAAATTTTGTAATATATGGAATGTTAATGATATTAAAGACTTATCATGGCAAATGCTAAGGAGAATGCATGCTGATATTTGTGGCACAGAAAGCATTTCATGAAAGTGTCCCTATGCAGTAATTACTGTACTATAAAAGACCAGTGCTTCATTTAGCATTGATTTATCTGTCATAATGAAAATGAAACCATGAATGAAACTTGGGGTTAATTCAGGGTTGAGGTGGATTCTCCCACTCTGTAATACTCTGTAAGTCATATTATCATTTGGAGCTTGACCTGGAGTGTCCCATAAATAGTTCTACAATACTCATTTTGCAAGTTTACTAATGCTCTTTTAAATTTTCTGTTTTCAATCTGTACTTTTTTGTTTGTTTTCTTACTCTTGGTCATACTCTTTGCTCTTCAATGCTTTTTCTTTCTCTTATATATTCTATGCTAAGTTTTATTTTCAGTGTTTTTCTCTTTTATTTAACTTCATCAGCCACAAACTTTCACAAAGATGCTTATTTTGATAAACAGTCTCTACTAACCAGCCCTATGAGCATGCTGCTTCTCCTTTGTCTCCTTTTCAATTTGTGAGTCTCTGGGGATTCTACATCATGGCAAGATTTTATTCCCTCTTCTTACCATGATGAAGATTAGCAACAAACCCTTGTTTCTTGGTATTTCACGAGACCACTGATATTGTGATCACCATTACGTAATGACTTGGATATAATTATTTTTTAACAAACTCCTTTGATTTACTTTGAACTGAACTGAAGGCAAGCTTTGTATGTGTCTAATTTTTAAGCAACAGCCCCAAGAATAAATTGTGTAAACACTGAGTAACTGTTTTATTAAAGTTTGACCTGACCTACCATTTGTTCTATTTAGGTGCAGAGTTATCCATAATGATCATTTTGTGAGATGCTATCATCCCCTTGATCTTGTATATTCAGTATCTTCTGAATCTTTTTGATCTTTCTGATCAAAAATGCAATGGTAGGTTGCTTGTATTCCTGCAACTTGAAAGTACTGGATGAGTACCTCCACTTACTCTTTTCCCAAGTGTAAAAACTACTTTATACACATGAGCTTCCCAAATAAAATAGATATTCTGTCCTCCCTGTTCGAGGTACACACAGATTGTACTGTAATTAATTACTGGCATTCTATTAATTTTCAGAAATTACTGTTTTGTCAACATTTTCTTTTATTCCTTGTCATTGAAATACCTCTTTTTTTTATTCTTTTTCAGCTCATCCAGTGGGTATATAGACATTTTAAGTACCTCTGGCTTTTTAGCTATTACTTAACTTTTTACTGACAAAGATTTTTCCTCTAATGTGGAAATATGATCACTGTGATCATACACTTCCTGGTTTTGATCCGGCCTGTAAGTAGCAAACTACAAATCAAATKAAATGCCTCATGATATTTCCAACCTAACTGAAACCAATAAATCCTGGAAATTTTACAGTGAAAACTGCATGAATAATGGAAAACATTTCCTACAAATACCTTTTCCAGTTTAAAGTAGATTTGCTTCAGTCTTGTTCAGCTTACTTTCATGTTTACATTCAACAGAGATTTTAGCAGATATAGTGACAGAATATCCTAAGAAACAATCATTCTGCTGCTCCTACTGGAAATATTTGCAGAAAACAAATTCTGCATTTTCTAACACATTTGTACCAGGAACGGGAGTTTAAGAGGCTGGTTTTCTTAGAAAGATAAATAGGTATAATACCTATATCTGTTTATTTATATAGCTAGCAATTGTATTACTTAATTTAGATTTAAAATTAACATAAATCTATKTTGAATATTGCCAATAGTGTATTCAATAATTGAATACATTGAAAAGTGCATAGATACAAACTACATTCACATTCATTATTTTCCATGGCAAACTCCCGAATCAAGGAACAGACTGAAGAAAATCATTATGTGTCCTTGAACAATATGTTAGCAAATAAAAAAACTTGCCAATGCTACACTTTGAAACAGAATCAGTATCCTGATTCAAAGTCCCCTGTGACAACCCACAGACAAAGCTGCTACTATATGTTCAAGGTCCACATTTCCTTAATTGCCGTTATGGTATTATTGGCTGTTAGCTCAAAATGATTATGCAGAAGATCATTACTTATGTCCACAAATGAATATTTGCTCAAAAAAGTTGTCTAGAGTACCTAAGTATCTTGTGTGACTACTTGCCTTCCTCTATAAATATATATCTACATTTTAGTTGCAATACAGTAAACCATCACATAAGTACAACTCAGGTGAAGTGTTGAATGATTTGTCTCAGTGCAGAGACAAAAGTACTTCCTGAGGACCCACCTTTATAGAGAGCAGTCTCAGGTAGGAATCTGATTTCATGGACCACAAGAACTTTGTGCCTTACAGGCTGTCCTGAATCTACAAGGGCCATTCCATTTCATCCTCCTTTTTATTAAATAGATTTTCTTTTTTTTAATAACAGGTAAAAGAAAGTTGAAGAGAAGTATCCTTTTTTAATAATTCCTGTACTGAATTTGAGCATATTCATGTCCTCATTTTAAAGAAAACAAAAATCTGGAAAATAAATTGGATCAGGTCAACAAGCAAGTTAAGCTCAGAAAAACTATGTTATTAAATATTTTTGAGAATAAGAATCTTTTTCTTTTACTGTGAATGACTGTTTCCTCAGGAAAAAGAATTGAAAACTGATTGTCTCACAAGATTTAATGGAACAGTCTCATGAAATGCTTCCTCACCAAAAATTGTTGCCAAATCATTAAGTACACTAAGCTGGTCTTTAAAATTCAAAAAAGTAGCTGAGAGAACACAGTTCCAGAACTGTAGCTTCCCCACTGTTCTTGGCTTTACATGTTTCTATGCTATGGCTGATGTTGTTTGATAAAATCCTGACATGTACATACGACAGATGAACTGCTGCACACTTTCATGTATTGCTTTGAGCATTTAAAAACACAGAAGATACTAAATTGCAATATGCAATTGAAATACTTCAATACAGACTTCATGATTTCAGGGCTACTTGTCATATAGAGCATTAAGCAGATCCCGCTAGGGCTGTTGAAGCCATTGACAATTTCTAGTCTTAAAAAAGGCATAGATTAACTCATCTGTACTCTCTGGGGCCTAATGGTTTGGCAGACTGATGATGCTGCAAGACTCTCAGACATAAGGTAATTGCCTCTTTTTTAATATATATCAGCAATTACGTGTTAAGTAATGTACCAGTAATAATCTATCCTTTTCTCCCAGACTTAATGTGACCAGGTATTATCCTGTACAAGATTCTTTTTGCTCTTAAAGGTTGCAGATTTGCTTTATGTCAAATTGAGATCCTTGTTCTTTTCAGCTAGTATATTGTGTTCTGTAGTAGGCCCATATGAGCCCTTACCATGTTCACTATTATTAGAGGTTTTTTACTCTTATGTCTAAGAGGAAGAAACACTAGAACAGACTATATTAATTCATGGGAAAATATTAATAACACTGTTGTTGTCCACTCCATAATTTTGCTTTCTGTACAACAAAAGTTTGCTTTAACTGCACAATGAATGGTCCCTTATAAGCAAACACTTTGTCACAGTGCAGTCTCCTATTATCACAGGTTGAAACCAAACTAATCCTCTTCTGGATTAAAAACCTTCTCTCTTATGTATTGGATCTTCACTTTATGCTCAAGGCTGGAAAACTTGATCATTCTTTAATGTAGATGCTTTTTTACTTTCTTAACATTTTTCCTTTGTGTATAAGACTGCTTAGTAAAACCTACAGAATTATACAAAGATTCTCCCTTTCTTGGAACAAATTATAGAAGAAGAAAATATAACAGGTCTAAAAGGTCCAAATAAGCAAGGGAAATTACAGCCATCTACCTCACAGACATGACTTTCTTCAAATTCTTACATTTCATAGTAGTACATTTCATAGTTCACTTCAAAGTTTTCCTCTGTTTATGTACTGCCTGGCTCCATTAGACATTCCTTTATCTTTTTGTCATGGCAGTGAAGAAAAAAAGTACTTAATTTTAAGYGCCACCTCTGTGGCATCTGACTACCCCAAGTAGGCTTGACTTGTCTGATGGATTCCACTGTTTGGTGAAGATAGATTCTGACATTCAGAACAAAGGGGACTTTTTGTCCTTCTTATATATTCCGTGAATGTTTTCTAGAGATGTTAAGAAAATGGGAGAATGAGATTGCTGAGCTTTTCCATAAAGCAGGAACCAGAAAAGACCCGTGCATTCAGTAGATGGACTGAATCTGTCCTGAGTGTATCAGCACAGCTGGAGTCCTTTGTAGAAGGAACTGGGAGAAACAGAGCTTCAGGCAGAGCCCATAGAGGAATGAACAGCATTGCCTCCTCCCAGACCCCTTAGTTAGACAGAATGAACCTGACCTTATGATAGCACTGCTAAAAACACATTCACATCTCAGCTATTTCTTTGGTTAACCTTTGTTCCTACTGAAATCCCTATTCTCTAACTTTCAACATAGAGCTGTTAAGCAGACCATTTATCATTATTGTTTTCACAATGAAAATTTGGCTTATCTGTTTATTATCTTTTGAAGAGGTTCTGTCTACCCAGTCACTCATTCCCACCCTTCTAGCAGACGTTTTACCTCCTTAGTCACTGGTTATTGGTTTATTTATTATTGGTTTAAGTTTACAAGCAAAAATGAGTACGTGTTCTTTCAGAATTTTTGTTAATACCCCTCTGGAGATATTAAACTTCACTTTCCCATCCTCTGTCCACCACACCCCTGTGTCCCATGTAGCTTGAAATATTTTCCAAGGCCTGAAACCACACAGTCACCTGTTCCCTGCCACCTATTACTACTACTGCCTACAACTTCCCTGTAACTTTTCAGAGTTCAAGGATACTCATTCACTTGTGGTTTCCCATCTGTCTAAAACTTATTTCCTTTTCTCCCTGAGCCACTACATCATTTCTTTAAATCTCACCTTAAAACCTCCCTGCTCTCTTTAACCTGTGATTCACTATCCCTGGAAAACATTTTTGTGATATCCTTTATGAAGCATGCATTATAAAAAGGAAATTTATTGTAGTCTTGTTGAAGCAAGCTATACCTGAGGTACTAATGTGACTGAGGATTAAGGGTCCTACAGGGTCCACTCAAAATAGGTTGACCCTTGCAGAATCACTTGAAGTCTGAGTTTTAACATCCACTCACCTGAAAACCTCGTAACTACATCCTTGTAGGCTTATAAGCTGTTGCCTTAACCTTTTTGTTGCCTTAGAACTCATTGCTTAACTCCTGATATCAAATGACACCATTGAGTTTGTCTAGTTTCATCAGGATGCCTATTCTGGGCCCATTAAAACCGAAAAGGAAAAGTGTGCAGTTCCCTTATCTCTCCCTCCAGTGACTAGTACCATTTCCCACATCATAACTTCAGATATTCTCCAAATAGAGCAGTGGAGGATGAAAGTTTTGTAACAGTTTCCTTATCTAATTAGTCTGTTATAGACAGTAGATTCAGGTGTCTATTACAAAACCTTAGTAATACAAACAATCCCACTCTAGATCAGTTATATCCAATTCAATGAAAGGATGCAGGGAGGCAAATTCACAAAGCCAGATGGGCTACACAGTGTGGGTGAGGGGGGAGCTATAAGAAAATATATGTGTGAAAATTAGTAGGATGGTGTGGTACAAATGGCATCATCCAGAAACTCATGTGAACAGTACCTATTTATATGGTTAGTATTCCTCCTCATTCACGATGCACTCATCATTGTAGCACATAATTTTCTGTACTCCTATTGAAAAGGCCATTTAAAACTAGCTCTTTTGCTTAGCTCAACTAAGCATTTTATGCTCATTTTCCTTGGAATGGTCTTATACTCTCTGAAAACTATAATAAAAAACCAGCTTCTAATATTCTTGAATTTGAAAACACAGGAGTTTCTTTTTAATAGATGACTGAAAATTTTACCTAAAAGTATTAAAAACTACATTTTTCATTCTTTTTATTTAACCGACACTTGCTTGAATTTTGTTTTTTATTTTCAAGACTTCTGTAGTGGTCACAGCACTAGAAATGGAAGAAGCAAACTCCAGTTCACATTCACATGACTCCGAGAGTTTGGACTTAAAGAAAATACTCCAAATACTTAAAAATTGGAATATATTTTTCAACGTATTTTTCAATATATTTTTTAATTATATGTGTATGCACAAACACATTATACATGTGGGTACAGACTTTCTACACATAGAAAATCAGAGAGATAGAACACAGACACAAATATTAATGTATTACTGTTAACATCATACTACCAGACYATGTATGGTGTCACAGAGGTACAAAGAAACCTTTATATCTCCTGAGTGATTGCTGGTATAAGAGGGAACACTATGAGAGGATGAAGGCTTGCAGAAGTCAGTATGGATTCAGTGGAGTTAACTCATTCCTCTTTGACATGAAAACATGGTTGTKTATGGGCAAACTTTTGGACTGCTGTCTGTGTCTAAGAAGTCTACAGCATTTAACCGAATTAGCAGTCAATATTGATAAAAATACTGCTATAGAAATCAATTTCTAACAAAAGGGGTTCTGAACAATGGCTTTGAGGTTTAATTGTTATTCTTTCTTTATAGACCTAGAAATGGGAAGAAAATAACCCAAAAACTCAGAGCGTAAAACCAGGATTTCATTAATACCATGTTATACTAAACAGTACAGCAGTTCTGAGTCTGTGGGTGAGAGACAGTTGAATGAGGAAAAGAAACAGATTAAAAATATAAAGATCCATACATGAATCCTTATTTTTATTCTGGAGCTCTCAGTCTGTAACTGTCATAACCCCATTTCTTACCATACGCCCATACTTCATTTTCAGCTCAGACCGTAATTTCTTGGAGGGAAGAAATGCTTTCTTGTTCATAACAAGTAGGCATTCCACCAATATTGGTTAATAACAATAATGAACAAGTATAATAAATTAGGGATCTGTTGGGGAGGCCCAGTGTATCTAAGTTATGGCTAGCATTCATTGTAGCTCTAGATCCCTGTCATRGAGAATTCTGTAATTCTTTAAAATTACTTCATGTCTTTAAAGTAGGTGTTTTCATGTGGTTTGTGATCACACTGATTTTCAACTGTTGCAGGTTGTTACCATTTAATTACTGAAGATGCCCCCAAAGCATAATATGTGGATGTAAAATATGTACAGAAGTAGCTTAAACCAAGCTAAGATTTCTATTTCATTCAAAAGCAAAAGAGTAAAGAGTTTGGAACTCTTTTTTTTTTTTTGTCATGCCCATCAAAATAAATAAATAAATAAAATGAATACTCACTCCTGTTATGTAACGAGGTCTATACTGGATGGTTCCAAATAAGCCAAGTATGACTATAATAATGTGTATAAAATTTGCCAGGATGGGTGCCCACTGATAACCAAGGAAGTCAAATATCTGTCTCTCGAGCACAGAAACCTGTGATTAAAAAGCAAAAGAATAAATAGATTAGAACTGACCAGAAGACATCTATTAGCGCATTTCCCCAACCCATACCTAAGGTAACTGAGTTAAAAAAATATTTCAGTCAGCAGTAGAAGGAAATGAGTTTGCAATGTTTCACCTTCTTGTTTTAATGAAAGCAGCATTTCTCACTGACAATTTACTGAGTTATATTCAGTTAGCTAACATATTAATGTGGTCATTTCTACCAAGACAGTAAACTCTGTTCACTAAGATGTCATGCTTGCAGCAGGAGAAACACAAATCATTTTGTTATATACACCAGCAAATGCTATAACCTCCTGATGCTGAAAGTGGTGGGTTTATGACATCTCCTCAGCTACTTTGCTTCCATCCACAAACACCATCCTTCAGCCTACTCCTGTCTATTTGCTTCCATTAATTCCTCTACTTTTTGACTTTTCTCTTCCCTCTACCCCAGGTATTCTGTCAGTAGGCTTTTAGCTTTATCCAAATGCATACTACTTTTTGAGCTTGTTCTACTGATAATGAGTCCAGTTTACCTCCTCCCACTGCTGCAAACAACATCCTAAGTAAGCTATTACCTGAAGCTAAAGATACTTCATTCTTAGATGTGAATTATGGGACAATCTTGGGCTGTGGATGACTATTTTCAAGAAAGACTGTTCCAAGCAGATAGATCATAAATATATATATATATATAATATAAATATATATATATTTCTAATAGTGTCAGTAGAAATCATTTCAGAATTGAAACAGTAGATTTCCCTTAACTGATACTCAGATACTATATCAAAATGCAATAACCAACCCATAGGCAGAATGGCATTTTTTTGATCATACTAATATTGAGGGGAAGATTAGAAGGTGATGTAACAGTGAGGTGAAGTTAAGCAGAAAGGGCAAGGAGTTTCTTTGGTACAATTCCAATAACAATTTCACTAACCAGAACTCTGAGCAGATGAGTTTCATGAAAATGCATAATAATAATAATAATAAACACAAAAAAGAAAGAAAAAGCAGGCTGTTTCTATATAAAGTTTCATTAAATAACAGATGACTATTTACTTGGTTTATATTACATAGGAGATTAATTAAATTAGGTGTATCTCTCACAGACTTCTTCATTCATTTAAAGGTTAACACCTCCTTTGGAGATCAAGTACTAAATGGATAATTAACCACATGTTCACCACATGATATAGCTATGGCAGAGTTTTTCAACTTCATTCAGCAGTCCACTGTCACACCAACAATTTCTTTTTGAATTTAACTAAGAATATTTGCCATTAAAAAGACAGCCTACACTTGCAYCATCATTGCAAATGCAAAACAAGAGTGTTAATAATACTGTACTTACTGGCATATGTTGCACTTTAAGATAGGGATTCTCAAAATAACCCTAAGGACGTTTGTCAGCCATATCCTATTGACTTTCAGACTGATTTGAAAATTTAGGGTTTCATGTCAACCACTGAATTCCTCTCTACAAAAAGAGATGGCTTTTATACAATACAGCCAGCTTATAACCAGTCTTGGTATTTTGCCTAGCATTTTATTTAACAGATTTGTTGACACAAAGAGATCTTTGTCCTACATTATCCAGGATCTTAATGAACTGATTTGTGATATCACATACCTCACCTTTAGCAAAGCAACGTTATAGAAAAATTCCCCAAATCCCAAGGCATAATACTATAACTGCAACAATGGGGTGAAGAAAGGGTAGAAAGGGCGAGATGTATTCTGAGTTTCATGAAATCCCAGTCTCCCTACACTTCTAACATTATTGTTAAAAATATTTCCTCAGCTATTAACATAGCCATTTATATATAAAAAAGAAAGTGTGGCATAAAGCAGTGTTATGTAAGTCTGCGTGAAGTCCTTTACGGGTATCAACAAAAGACCTGCTACACATAAAGCACTGTTAAACATATAACAAAAGCAGAATGCTCACTCTGAGCACAGAGCTCTTATTTTCATCAACTGAGCAAAGAGTAAATGAGAATAGTAAAGCAGTAGCAAAGAGAGTCTAGACTGAACAAGCCTCTACTGTAGTAACAGTAGGGATCCCACAAGCAAAAATGCAGGGGATGAGGCAAATCATTCAACCAGTAGGAAATCATACAGCTAAGTGTGTCAATTATAGAGGAAAATTGTGGTAGGTAGTTAATTATATAAAAAAGTAGGAAACAGTATTCCTGCCACAACTTCAGGCTAAAATGAAATGGCACTGTCATGCATCATGCTTGCTTTTGTTTTGCTTTTGTTAGTGAGCAGTCCAATAGTTCCCTCAAAACTTGTTTATGAGGAGGGTTGGATAAATGGGTATTCTGTGAGAAATCTTCACTTCCCACATGTCCATATACTTTTTTTTCCCCCCCTACTGCCAACGATTGCTTCAGTACTGAACAACTACTCCCTCAGACTCTGCGGCCATGTCAAAACGGGGGATCAGGCTGGGGGGACGAACAGAGCACCCTGTCTGCCCACGTTTATAATGTCCTGCTGGTGGAAAACAGCGCGTGCAAGCAAGGGAGGGGGGAAAATCTGCCATGCAGAACAAGGAGACAAGCATGTACCGCCTCTGTCCCTCTGTGTCTACCTCATGCTTGCCACAGGCAGAGTTGCTATTAGACTTGCTCCTGTCAGTCCAAGGCATCAGCTGCGGGCGGGGACGGCTGGGTATGCGAAATAGCAGCGTTCTGGTAGGCTGCGCATAGATAAAATGCTGCTGAAATGCAGCTGCTGTTCCTTAGAAGATCAGACTTCCGCAGCAAGGTGCATCACAGATTTATCAAATGGAGAATATAGGGCAGAACTAGATCTTTATTCCCACTTCCTGAAGAGATGAAGGTGGAGAGGAAAAAACCCACAAAAACAGTATAGACTTACTACATGCCGTTACTCAAAAAAATCTCATTCGATCTATCTCTATGTTTCCAAAGGGGCAAAAGTAAAAAGTAGGACAAAATACTGACAAGAATCTATTAAAAACAGTATTATGTGGCTTCCTCCTCTTCCACAGATGCCAAAATCATGAGGGATTTCCTTACATAGCAATAGAAAATGAAGACTTGCTGTTAAAAGAATTTTTTTCCTTTACTTTAGAAACTTTTAATTTTCTGTTAAACTGCACTTCTTTCTCCAAATGAGAACCACCAGCTGCAAATATTTAATGATGTTTCAACCACATTACAGAGAAAAAGGAAAGGACTGACAAAGAATTATTCATGTTTGAAGACTAGGAATAGGTAGAGAATTGCTCATTTTCTCTCTTACTTTTCTGGAAACCAGAGCTTAAAATGAGAACAAGAAACATGAAAAATGGATGCTTTGTATGGAAAAGTAGACCATGGTAAGAAAAAAAAAAAATGTCTTAATTCAATTCAATTTTAATAAGGCAGTCAGATATGAAACAATCCTCCTATTCCAAAATATAGTGTTATGGAGTCTCAATTCCTGATGTTAGAAAGTAAACGTCCAGCACATTGTATTCTTAGGCTTCCTAGTAAATAAAATATCATAGAGAGATTATCTTATCTAACCATTGATAAAATTATAGAAAAGTTAAGTGTAATTACAGTGAACCATTTTTCCTAATCATTTTTTCCAGACTTCTGCTAAATATTTTAGAAATAAATACAAAACAAAATCAGCCTGTATGCTGTCCAGTTGGAATAGCTCAAGCTATTTCCAGATTCTTGTCAGAGGCTGGTTGTTAATAGGTTAACAGTGTTACTGACCTTGAGGGATCTAAGAATTGAATTTCCAGAGGATAAAGAAAACCATTTTGAGATGATTCTTAAAGTATATGACTGGACTAAAATTTCAGACAGGAACCACAGAGGAGAAACCAGTCAAAAGATGATTTATAACACAAACTCCAAAATGGAAAATGACAAAGTGCCTTTCCTCAGAAAGCTCCTTGGGATGAAACTCAACCAAGACTACCTCACAATAAAACAGAATCAAAACTTTGCATCAATATAAATTAAACTGCATGCAGGTGCACGCACGCTCACACACACACACACAGACACACACACACACAGAGTTAGGTGTATATATATGTATATGATGCCTTACATTTAGGGCATACAGTCTCTCACAGTGGCAAAACTCATCATGGCCATTTTAGACACTGATGTTAGCAAGCCTCTTCTGTTGGAGGTTACTGTATCTGGGGCAGAAAGGGCAAAAATGTGGCATCTGCCACTCCACTTCAAAACCCACCGCGGCAAAACTGCCAAAAAAACTGCCGAATGAGCTGCCGAAAGCATCCCGGAGCAGCTGCTGTGGAGGCACGTGCTCTGGCCTGCCGATTTGGCTGCAGAGAGGGGAAGACGCAAGGTGGGTGCGGGGGCACCTGAGCCCCCTGCGCCCCCATTTGCCCCGTTTGCCAGCCAGAGCCCCTGCACAGCGCAGATCAGGGCAGAGGCACTGGAGTAATTCGGGGCCTGCGCACAGGATCACATTCAAACGATGAACTCACCAGCTAAGTCATGACAACTGGCGCTTAGCCCACCCCAAATGAAGAAAAGAGTATGAGCTGAAATTATGGTAAAGGAAAACTAAGCAACTGTGTTTTATCTCATGACTGGTGCAGGCTAAGAATGAGCTGCAGAAATTAAGCGGTAATCAGTAACTCATTAGGTCCCCTCAGCTCAGTCACGCTGCATCAGATGCCCACAGCTTCTAATCATTGGCTTGTGTTTTTAAGTTACAGTAACAGTTTTTTCATGACTTTAAGTTCTTAGTTCTATGTCATATGTAGCTGGAAAAAAAAAAAAGCCCTATAATTATAAATATTTTAGTTCTGTGGCTTATGAAAGAACACTGATGCTTAAGCCTACCTGTATCACACACAACTCCCCCAGCTGACACTCCCTCAACTCATCCATCATTCTGAGGCAGAGTGCATATATTTACACCATTCCTTAGAGATGTTTATCTAAATTTTCATCAAAATTGCCAATGTCAGGATACTATCTTGAGATAGAGGGCCCAGTTATTCAATTCCTTCACTACCATTACCCAATCTGAAAAACAGAAGTAATAATAGCATTCTGAAAGTCAAATCAATAATATATACATATGCATATTGTGTGTATTTACACATGGGTGAAGTCCTTTACTGTAAGACAGGAGGGAAAGAAAAAAGATGCAAACACTTTTTATAGGGAGAAGGGCAAAAGTAAAACAAAATTCTGTGAAGAGCTATGGATACAATGGTGTTCTCGCCACATCCAATAAAAGCCCATCACAAGTACAGGAAACTCAATAACCAGCAAGGAATTAATTTCCTCTTGTCCATCGGTTCCTTAAAGGAATCACATATATAATACTAAACCTGTATCTGTAATCCCTTTGATGCTGCTGAGAGAAGGAATAGGCCTTGACTGCACTCGATGAAAAGGTAATTACAGTTTTAAAAAATTATATATATGACCACATCCCTACATCATATTGTGTACAAGTGGATTTCTGCTGTGACCTACTGAGGACAACACGGCTCTCCACAAGTACAGAGAATTTTCTAAATCTCAGCTGCTGCCTTCTCTGACTGAATATAGTAATAATAGAAACCTGGTAAATACCAGCTTTCTACAGTGAGTTTTCAGTTAGGTAGTAATGAAAAGCAGAATTGTTATCTAAATAACACTTCAGTTATTATTACTCATGACATGAAAATAAGAAAGAATCTAGCTAAGGCTGAGCTTGTGAAGCTGACAGTTGGTTTAAATAAAAATGATTTACAATGCACTGAAAATATCTTCAGGATATTATGTTCACGATTTAAAGACATTTAGACTCCACCATACATATATGGGGACTCAATGACTCTAACAACAACAAAATCAAAACCCTGTCTTCCTAGTACTTCCCTGAAAGTGTTACCTTCTGTGTGAGCAGCTTAAAAAAAAAGAGGAAATTGCTGCCAAAATGCCTGATCAACAAGTTCTATTCTTGCAAAAAAAGTCTCCACACAAATTACAAAACACCAATATCCATGAAAGAGATAAACGACGGAAAAAAAATGTGAAAAGTTTCTAATTTTATACTAAATAGTTTCCTATTTTTATGTTGTTTCCCAAAATGACTTTAATATAAAAATTATAGGAACCATATTGCTCGAATGATGGTAAAAATGTAATTAAATAACAGTGCTGCTGTACATTCACATAGGACATGTAAAATTTTGAAACCTGAAGCAAATACTTGAATTCATGGGAACATTTTATATAGTTACACAGAGCTTATAGAGATAATTATGTCTCCAACATCTACATTCTTTTTTTTGTATTGTACAAAACCAAATACACCTTTGCTAATAACTTTATACAGAAGGAATATGTGAAGCCTGGTAKATTTCAATACTATTGTAACCAGAAGGGTGTTTCAGTTCCTTCATTTGCTTTCAGTGCAAAGTTTTATGTATAAGCTTATTGTAACTATAGGCTTGGTCCCATGACTTGCTTGAATGGGGTGGGATCTTAAGTTCATGGTATAATTTAGATTATAAATCTAAACAGCATCTTACAGCAATTTTGTGTGTTTGTGTGTGTATTTGTGTGTGTGAGTGTTCATGTTTTAAGACTACATAGTTTTTTCTTTCCGGCTGGCACACAGTAACAAGACTTAAATATATATCAGAACCACATCATTTTGCATGCCTGAAAGAAAATTTGGAAAGTCAGTCATGTGTAAATTGTGTTCTACGTTAAAATATCATAAAGCTAATATTTCAACTGGAGAATTAATTTAAGGAATAATAACTTAGAGGTGCTCTTCTAAAGAGAATTAGTCCCTCTACAGTATTTGATTTCCTGTTCATGAACATTTGTAATAACAATCCGTGCATGATTTTAATAATTTTACACCCCAGCAGTAACAGGGATATAAAGATTGAATGTGCAGAAAAGTGGTTCAGACTCAAACTGATAAATCAGGTCAAGATACAAATTCCACTTCTACCTTAAGAACAAGATGATGTTGTAACACAAAACACCCAGCTGGCATGTCCAAGGTAGGAGTGTAATAAGCATTTAATAAAACCGGCAGCAGGGTTTTTTAGGAACGACTGTAAGTCATATTTGCTGCACAAAAAAAAAAAAAAAAAAAAAAAAAAAAGAAGTTAACAAAACATTAATCACAGAGGATAGAATATATAAGAATTGTTTAAAATACTTGCTCAGCTGTGCATGGAAGAGAACTGACTGCAGACTTCAGTCTGCAGTCCATCTGTGCTGGTGATTTTTATTTTTAGGCAGCCAGATTTCCAGAACTGGTGAGTGCAAGTCTACATCACACGGACAGAGATGTGAGGGCTGCCTCTTCCCACGGTGCTTCTGAAACCAGAGAGTTCAGGACAGACCCAGCTGCCGAGCTCTGCCTGTGCCAGCTCAGGCCTGGGAGCAGTATAGCAACATACTGCCTGCCCCAGCTAAGACACCCTGCTGAGATTTAGCTGCCTGGATTTATTGGTGCACGCTTATGCTGGACTCATGGATTAACAACGCCACTTAAATATATTGGGAACATATTTTGGGAGGCAGTTCTATGCATCTTTAGTTTCATATGACTACCTGGTACAAAGTCAGCTAGGTCATAAACACGGTCTTGGGCTTGATGTCTACTCTGTTTATATCAAAGCCCTGGAGAACCCGGCTAGTTGAGACTGTGGCCAAAGAAGGGATGGGGATATATGGGTTGGTGATTACTGCTGGGGATGGGGTTAAACACTGCCAACATTCGCAAACCCATCTCCTCCCGTTCTGGCACTGACAATGGGAAAATCAGACTGATCTCTCCAGGGTTCCTGTCCCTCTGTCCTAGCCCCATTCCTTCCTCTGCCTCTTTTGCCTTCTTCTGGCAGGAGCATTGAGGACCTGGCTCCCACAGCTCATCTTTAAGATGGCAAAATTCAATTTTACTGACAGTGCTGAGAAGCCTTGAGCCAGTTTTGGACAGGAAAATACTGTTGCATTAAGCTTTAATAATATTTCATAATCACACAATATGAATTTGCCTGCAGTAATGCCTGAAGGCAAAATCAAGCATTCAGAGAGGGGCACCACCTTAACTAATACTTTCAAATTGTTTCTGTCTTTATGGAAATATTTGGCAATAAAACAGGTATCTCTTTCATTCACAAAGATTTGCCTAGTTTCTACACAGTGATACAGATTATCATATATTACACTTGTAAATTCAGCATAGATCTGATAATGTTGATGTGGAGTTGACAAGAGGCGATATCTAGGGTGTGTCCCCTCAAGGCAGTGAAATTATCCTTCGTATGTTTCTTCAGCCAAAAATAGAATATTGCCCAATACCTGAAAAAAAATTACTTTCTAACAAGAAAATAAAAAAAAATCCTCTCTAATTCTTTTCAGCATGAAAGGCACCTCTGTAAGAAACCTTATTAGCCAAACAATCTTGAGGAGTATTGGCAGGGATCATTCACTATCTCATCAGGACTGAGAGATGCGATAGTAATAGCAAGTGCGGATTCGGTATTAGAGGAGTGTATCAAGTGAAAATAGCAAGTCTACAGTCACTATGTTGGTTTTAGTTGTATTCAGACACAGAAGAGTGCCCATAAAGCATGAAAGATAAAGACAGCTAATCCATAACAGAACTGTAAGGCACAGAGGGCCTCTTGCTTTGTAGTCACTTATTCCACAACTAAAACTGGATAAGCAGAAGGCTGACTTTGTCTGACCTTACAGAAATCTCTCTCTGTAATACACTCCTGCTGGAATATTCATTACTGTTAGWTAGAATATGTGAAGCATCTACTAGATTTTCATGCCTTGGCATAATCTGAAAACTGACATTTAAACTATGCAGACCACTTCATGGAAGAGAGATAATTGATGTCAGTTATAGTCTGAAAAGTTTGTAGCTGCTAAACTTTGCCTGTTACCTGGCCATGAGGCCATCAGTCCTTAAGGAACTCCAGGTAGTGCCAAAGGCAGCAAAGTGTCTTATCTGTAACGTGGCCACCTCAAGAGTCAGACCTGCTGTCTGTTCCCTGCACCAGCGTCTCAGAGAATAGCAAGCACAAGATCTCAGATCTCCTCTTCAAGATGCTCAATGACCCAGGCCCAGCACCTCTGAATTAAACCACAGCTGGGGAATGACAGTTGTTGTCTACAGCCCATTTCCATAAACAGAAATTTCTATCTTAAGGGTGAATCTTTTCTTTGTAAAAAAAACAGCATTGTCGGAGGTTAGTCCAAGACAGTTGTTTCAACTCAAGAACTGTTGATTAGAGCCAGCCAATTTGCAGCAGTTTTCAATATTTCACCATTTGTTTTCATTCTGCTTTGGAAAATGATTATAAGAAAAAAAAAGGAGCACGTGAAACTCTCTATACTGTTGTAGTCATAATAGGAAAAACCTAGGACATCATGCAATTGGGTGTGGGGGTCTCCATCCCAAGCCTCTATGAACAGCTATAGTGAGTCAGTCAGTCATTGCCCTCAAAAAGATTCTATTAAACATTTCAAGAAAACCACAAAGTATTTCTGCTTTTACAAAACAATATATCCTAATGAATGTGATACGAAACATTCATTAAGAACAAAAAGAAACACAAAACCCACCACCTACAAGCGGAAAGCACAGCCTTTCTCTCTAATATAAGTACATAGTACAGATGTATAGTCCCATTCTCTCACTTCTTCCAACATTAAAACTATAACAAAACAAAAAAGGCAGACTGCTCGTTCCTCTTCCCTAGCCCTAATGACAAGTATAAGGGATAAAAAGCTACGCTGTAATGACTAATATACTAATACTGTATGTTGACCTCTTTTTAGGATACTAACTAATGTTTGTAAATAAATATCTCCTATTAACTACACTTTTTCCTAAATATTAACTGCTTGTAGTTTCCCAGAGAGAACTGAGTGTCTAAGCCACATCAACCTACAATGTAACAAATGGTGAAAAACAGAGTACTGTAATAAAGTTCCTGCTTAAAAGATCACCAAAGTCTACCCACCATCTGGTTAGATTGCAAAGTTAAAAATGGGAGGGACAAGGAAAAGGTTAGATGTGAACCTCTGACAAAAGTCTAAACACACATGATGAATGATTGCTATATCTCTTACTGTGCTGCTGAAAGGTGCTACTGTGTCCCGGTGATGAGGACAGTGTCAGAACATTGCACTTCTATGCAGACAGATTGTCTAGAAAATGAAATGGGCTTAAAAGTAATATTGGCAAACAAAAGAGAGAAACAGGAAAGGAAACAGAGATACTAAAGAGGGAAATAATGGCCCTATTCTTCATTGCATAATCTTTCTCTATTGTGGTCAATAGTTTTTCTCTGATTTACACTAAGGTAATTTACATCAACCAATTTGAGGCTAAACTCTGATTTTTACTGAGTGCTTATTTTGTGTTAGTGTTGAGCACACTGAATTAAACCTATTTGTTTGTCCAAAAAATGCACTCAAGAGCAGCACATGTCTCTTAGCATGTATCTGTAGTTTTTCTGCTGGAGGAACAACACAGCTAGGCACAAACAATCCAGGACGTTCCTGGAGAGCATTGATGATAACTTGATGACACAGGTGATGGAGGAGCCAAAGAGGAGAGGTGTGCTGCTGGATCTTGTACTAACAAACAAGGAAGGATTGGTTGGAGATGTGAAGGTTGGGGGAAGCCTTGGCTGCTGTGACCACGAAATGGTGGAGTTCACAATCTTGCAAGGAGAAAGCAGGGCTAAAAATAGGATCACAACCCTGGACTTCAGGAGAGCAAACTTTGGCCTCTTCAGGGACCTTCTTGGAAGAATCCCCTGGGATAGGGCCCTAGAAGGAAGAGGGGTCCAAGAGAGCTGGTTAATACTCAAGGATCACTTCCTCCAAGCTCAAGAACGGTGCATCCCAAGGAGCAGGAAGTTGAGAAAAGGGGGCAGGAGACCTGCATGGATGAGCAAGGAGCTCCTGGCAAAACTCAACCAGAAGAAGGAAGTATACAGAAAGTGGAAAGGGGGACAGGCCACTTGGGAGGAATATAGGAATGTTGTCAGATTATGCAGGGATGCAACGAGGAAGGCCAAGGCCCATTTGGAGTTAAATCTGGCAAGGGATATCAAGGACAAATGCATCAGCAACAAAAGGAAGACTAGGGAAAACATGGGCCTACTCCGCAAYGGGGCAGGGGCCCTGGTGACAAAGGATACAGAGAAGGCAGAAATGCTGAATGCCTTCTTTGCTTCAGTCTTYACTGCTAACACCAGCCCTCAGGAACCCCAGACCCTGGAAACAAGCGAGAAAGTCTGGAGAAAGGAAGAYTTTCCCTTGGTCAAGAAGGATTGGGTTAGAGATCATTTAAGCAAACTTGACATCCACAAGTCCATGGGCCCTGATGGGATGCACCCACGAGTGCTGAGGGAGCTGGCAGATGTCATTGCTAGGCCACTCTCCATCATCTTTGAAAGGTCATGGAGAAGAGGAGAGGTGCCTGAGGACTGGAAGAAAGCCAGTGTCACCCCAGTCTTCAAAAAGGGCAAGAAGAAGGCTCCAGGGAACTACAGGCCAGTCAGCCTCACCTCAGTCCCTGGGAAGTCCCTGGATGCCATCTCTAAGCATATGAAGGATAAGAAGGTGATCAGGAGTAGTCAGCATGGCTTCACCAAGGGGAAGTCATGCTTAACCAATCTGATAGCCTTCTATGATGGAATGACTGGCTGGGTAGATGAGGGGAGAGCAGGGGATGTTGCCTGCCTTGACTTCAGCAAGGCTTTTGACACTGTCTCCCATAACATCCTCATAGCTCAGGAAGTGTGGGCCAGACGAGTGGCCAGTGAGGTGGAYTGAGAACTGGCTGAATGGCAGAGCTCAGAGAGTTGTGATCAGTGGCGCAGAGTCTAGTTGGAGGCCTGTAGCTAGCAGTGTCCCCCGGGGTCAGTACTGGGTCCAGTCTTGTTCAACTTCTTCATCAATGACCTGGATGAAGGGACAGAGTGCACCCTCAGCAAGTTTGCCAAAGATACAAAACTGGGAGGAGTGGCTGATGCACCAGAGGGCTGTGCTGCCATTCAGAGAGACCTGGACAGGCTGGAGAGGTGGGCAGAGAGGAACCTCATGAAATTCAACAAAGGGAAGTGCAGGGTCCTGCACCTGGGGAGGAATAACCCCATGCAGCAGTACAGGTTGGGGGTTGACCTGCTGGAGAGCAGCTCTGCCGAGAAAGACCTGGGAGTGCTGGTGGACACAAAGTTGACCATGAGCCAGCAGTGTGCCGTTGAGGCCAAGAAGGCCAATGGTATCCTAGGCTGCATTAGGCAGAGCATTGTCAGCAGGTCGAGGGAGGTGATCCTCCCCCTCTACTCAGCCCTGGTGAGGCCCCATCTGGAGTGCTGTGTCCAGTTCTGGGCTCCCCAATACAACAGAGACAGGGAGCTACTGGAGAGAGTCCAGCGAAGGAATGCAAAGGTGATTAAGGGACTGGAGCATCTGTCACACGAGGAGAAGCTGAGAGCGCTGTTCAGCCAGGAGAAGAGAAGGCTGAGGGGGGATCATATCAATAGGCACTGGAATAGACTGCCCAGAGAGGCTGTGGAGTCTCCATCCTTGGAGATATTCAAAAACTATCTGACAAGGTCCTGTGCAACGTGCCCTAGGTGACCCTGCTGAGCAGGGAGGTTGGACTAGACRATCTTCAGAGGTCCCTTCCAACCTCAACCATTCTGTGATTCTGTGATTTTGATGATGACTATTTTTAAATACCTAAAGTAAGATTTTTTGCTTCTCTACTTCACAAAATAAAATACTACTAACTAGAAGTAAATTTCTCTGTACTGGAACAAGAATGACCCCAGTTTGCTGACACCACTAGGTACCTGTTATGTGACGAAGGCCAGAGAGGGCTGCCTAACAAGTTCACATAACTTAAATTATGTTGTTTGTGGAAGTTTGGTGCTTCATAAAAGAGTCAAGCAAATACAGTAAAAAAAAATTGTTCTGCTGTCACAAGTCATCATCTCACCTTCTACATTTGCCTTCAAACCTTCATTTTCCCCACCTTCCAATTTGCTTTCTTTACTTCAGTGCTCACAGCAATTCTTGGAAGCAGCAAAAGCTATAATCTAGAACTGCTGCAAGCTCTCCTCCAGCAGAGCCCTACCCCTGCCAATAGCTGCCATCATTCAAGTGGCACTTGCTGGCTGATAGCACAGAGTTGCAGCAATTTCTTTCCACTTTTCCATACCTCATATCCCCAGCTGTTCCAAGGGGGTGATCACCGTGCTGGTTTGATGAGGTCTAGAAAACTGAGCAATAATTATTGTGCTGGCAATGCTGAAGGCAGCCAGCATCACTAAGGCAGGAATTGGAATGCAGCCCAACGAACATAGCAGAATCTACTAATTTGTTGCACTGAATATTTTGTTGTAAGAAATAATCATGAGCCTTGTGATAGACTATGAAAGGCAAATTAAATTGCCTGAGCCAGACTCTTCTACAGTGCCTAGCAAAAAAATGAGCTGACAATTTTAGGTTAGCTGCAGAAATCTAACCATTTTAAATGCTCTGACTTGTTAGTAAATGACCTCCTCAAATTATACAAAAAACAATCATCTATCCAATCATGACCTGTCAAAAGAGAGGTGTTTATAATTGTTTTTGACCAATTTAGTGTGGATTAGACTAGGAGAAGAATGCTAACAGTGTTCAATTTAATTTCATAATAGRTGCTATCTCACACAAGATTGTAAAAAATCAAATTGTGGGGCTTTTTTTCTATAATCATGTTACTCAGTGTTTTAAATGATGCATGTCTACTGACTTTCTAACCCTTGCTAGACAATAGCTTTTAATAAAATGATTTGAGGGTAACTACAATGTCTTTTTCAAAGTGGACTGCTAAGATTAATGAAACAATAGGAAAAAATAACATTTACATAATACCAAATGTCTGTGTGATTCTTAGTGTTATAGGTGACCTTTCTAGAGAGAGTATTTTTAACTCAAGAAAAGATAGTCTGATAATATTGAGCRTGTTGCTGCTCTGCTAAAGCAGGATCATACCTTTATACAATGCATGCTGCAACAGCCCACCTGCTGATTCCTGTTTTGTGTTGTATGGCACCAATTTGACTGGGGTAATGGTTTACCCTATGGTTTACCTGTACCCCAGTGACATACTAAGAAGAACTCAATTTACAGTGAAGATGCAGATAACCCAACTCTCTGAAAAATAGTATAGTATCATGGAAAATAGTATAGGTGGAAAAGGAACTTGCCTTACTGAGAACTGCCTTCTTTCTGGGAGGTAGAAAACAACCAAAGCAGAGAGACCTCTTTCACCCCTGCTGCTCTGTTGCTGCAGCCAAGGAAAGAAAGGATCAATGCCCATTCAAAATGCCCTGCTATTGACAGGCAGTTCTACATCTGGAGTGGAGAAAGGAATAGGTAAAACTTGTGCATGTTTGGGAAAATATGAAGAAAAAGCTGGGATCACCAAATTCCTTCTTAATTTATCTCACTACACAAAGTAAATTGTGCCGATAAGGAAAACTGCAGGATAAAGACAGCTCTGTGCTATGGGCAGCTGACCAAAGTGCCAACAGATGACTGACAGCTGCCCAGAGCTGCCAATGGCTGTCATTGTCCATGGTGTTTTGGAAGTGATATTCATGTTTTCTCTTTGTGATAAGCTSAAGGAAGACCTGGCACTGACCTATACAGTTCACGCCACCTTGCATCACAGTCATAACTTCCATTTAGAAAGCAGAGGCTAGATSCAATCTACCTAAGACCCTAATTTCTGTTTATGTTTCCGGTACTGAACCTCCAGCTAATTTCTTTTTTAGTCAATGAAAAGATCTGCCTCTGAAGACCTCAGTCTGGTCTGACTAATTGCAGGCATCCAACTGAGACAAACTGAATCCCATCCATCTCTCTTTTCACCTAAAAGAGTTATAATTATTATCAAACTGACTGATATGGTTGCTAGTCTATAAATAAAATGCCAGGGTGTATTCTGTTCCAGGGTCTGCCACAGATTCCCCATGGGATTTGGACAAAATCTTTTAATCTCTCAGGGTAACAATCTCAGGCAGTACTTAAATCCTGTTTTCAAGACAAAGTCACTTGGAACTGTTGATTCCATTGACTTTCTCTAATTATCAAGTTCCTAGCTTATTTAAATATTTCTGAAGTTTTTATTCTAGATATCAGTTTAATCTGTAAAGTGAAAACTCATTAAAGATAAATATAAGCACTCAGCATTATTATATACTGGACATTCTTTTCCTCCCTTGTAAAAGGAGGTCAGGAGCCAGAGGTGGCTCAAGCTAAGGTCACAGCAACAATCAGTGTGGTCGAGTATAAATTTGGTCAAATGCTATTCCTGCCAAGCAGTTTATTCTTATTCTGTATTGCAGACCACATGCATAATTCATTACCTGGCACACACTCTTCTTCTTCTTTTACTTTTTTAAGAAGACATTAAAATCAAGAACTAAATCAATTATTACAGAAATCAACAACACAGATTGTTAAACAAAACTAAGGAAGAAGCCTATAAATAGTAGTAACTTATTGGAGTACTAATCATTAGTTTCTCATGAGACATTTACATATAGCTTTTTGCCATTTTTTTTCAACTCCTCCACCCTCTGTTTTCATTTGTTAAGTGTGAAGTTATTGGTTCTAAATTGGTTAGGATCTGATTACCTGAAAGAGTGCCTCTATCTCTTGTCCACACTGTTAAAACCAACTGATGCATTTAAACTGCAATTTATTTATATTGAAACTAACAGTTCATTATAACAATAAAAATAAAATTATTGTTGGGCACCTTGAACTATTATAAAAAACATACTTACATTTATATTTATAAATCATCCTGATATTGGCTTTCACTATAGAGAATACTAAATATAAACTGTTGGCTTCCTTTGGATTGGTCTCTGCAACCTTCATAATCAGAGAAACTTTTCCATCAGAAGGATTTTCAGTTCACTATTTAAGGCATATGTCATGAGGCAAATTGATAATCTCTAATCTAATACCTAACAGAACACATAATAGTCCAGTCTATTTTAAAAGAGATTAGAATTAGCAGACATGTTGATAAATATAATTTGTTGTGGAGGAATCAACGCTACTCTTGCTTAAGGATGTTAAGATTAGCAAAACCTTTAGCAAGAATTCTTTCTTTAAGGAATCAGTGACCCAGCTTGGGTCTATCTGGATTTTCATAATGCTTCAGCAATGTCTCATGCTAAAGACCTGAAGAAAGTGTGTTGTAAGAAGAGGTTATGTAGGGAAGTGCTGAAGTTTGCTGATGATTCAAAATCTGCAAGGCAGCCAACATTAAAATTGACTGCAAATCGTTGCAAGGGGTCTTACAACATGAAATGACTACACATAAAAATGGGGGATAAAATAAATTGCCGACAAATGCAAAATAATATACTTGGGAAAGAATAATCAACATATATAGTGAATTGGTTCTAAATTAACTATTACTGCTCAGGAAAGTATGAAATCATCCTGGAGAGTTATCATAAAATGTCACCTTGATGATAAACAAAACCCAGACTTTAGGAGTCATTAGGAAAGAGTGGACAATGTAGTGGAGAACTCCACTATTGGAGAAAACACCACAGTTGCAGTTGTAGACAAAGTAAAACAGGAAAAGTACAGAGAAATACAACAAGGATTATCAGAATGGTGGAGGATTTCTACCCAGAACAGACGAAACCATTTAGGACTCCTGAAGTCAGAAAAGAGACAGTTGTAGGGGATATGAAAAAAAGTCTTTAAAATCAAGGATGATATAAAGTAAATAAGTAGGACGAATTTTATTATTTCTCCTAGTACTAGCAGTAGAGGCAGCCAGCTGGAACGGTCAGAGAAAAACTGAAAATAAATAAAGGAATTTTGTTTTTTACATGATGAATAATGAAACTGGGCAAAATATTGTCACAGGCTTTTGTGATTTAGATAGAAAAAGTTTAGACAAGTTTATGGAAAACAAGTCCATTGGCAGCAGTTAAGACAGTGGTCTGTGTCTTAACAGCAGTTAAACACAATGGTCTGGCTACAGCCTTTGGTTTAAAAAGTCTCAAAATTGCTGATTGCTGAAAACTGAGAAGGCAAACTGAGGGAGGGGCCATGCTGTACGGGGTCTTGTGCTGTTCACTAGGCAATTGCTACTGGATGCTGCTTGAGGCAAGTTTCTGTGCTTAGGCGATCTTTTGTTCTGATCCAATATGACTTTATTTATCTTCCATTTGAACTAGCTTATAGCTTTTTTTCCAATTTAAATTGCAATGAAATTACAACAAAATCATAAATCTCATTAAAAACTATGCATCAATGTACATACAGCCTACAAGAATATGTATATTTATGCCCAAGTCACAGAACATTATAGCTTCAGACCTTTGAAAATTTTAAGATATTCACATGGCTCATGAACACATTCTGAAATCATATTGCCTATACTTGTCTATAAAATGAAATTTAAATATCATCATTTCAATGACAGAGCTCCTTTTAATTTCAGTAACACTACAGGACAGTAATCTTTTCTCAGGTACCATAAAAAGCTGGTCTCCAGTGGCTAATGGGGAAGACTAAGAATTAGGAGAGTATAAAATGAATTCACTTCATTTTATTTGCAGATCCTGTCCACTTGGTTTCAGTTAAATCTCATTGCACATGATACACAACCTCAATGTTGAACAACAGTACTAGTTCAAAAAGTTTTAAAAATACTGTAAAAGGCCTATCAGTTACTTACACATCAAGGTACAGGGGGGCAAATGGGGTAGACAACACAGAGACAGAAGTCAGGTATTAGTGGATAAAATGAGACTACAAGAAAATTTGGGTCCAGTTTTGATTTATCCACCATTTCCTATCCATTCCTATCCTATTTATCCACACTTTATCTATCCTGGGATAGATATTTCCTTTCTGATCCTACCCTGCTACTCCTCCTCAAGTGTTCTGGYCCTCTGTGATCATTAGCAAGACAAAGAAATAATAAATAAATAAATATAGAGGTCTGCTACAGTACTTTTCACCCAAAGGTACTTGCAAAAGGATATGAAACATCCCAAGTCCCATTTCAAATAAAAGAACCTGAAGAACGAGAAGGATTTACCAAACCTCACCCAGACAGTACATGGATACCCCAGCATGGGGAACAGCTGACACGTTCTAAGTCCCACTGGGAATCCTAACCACTAAACCGTAGAGCCTTTACTTACACTAAAGACAACTGTTAGATGAGACTTTCCTTTCATTATCAACAATCTGAAGCAGGCATCCATCTATCTATTGCTAATAAATGTCAGTTAACTGTATCATTACCTGGCTTTCATAACATATGCCATGAAAAATGTGAGTCTATGAGGTGCATTAATAACAAAGTGATGGTGTTTCTGATGTTTTAAAAGCATCCAAAACATGAACACTTTCTTATATTAATTAGCCTTTTAATGGAATGAACAGTAGCTGGCACAGCACCAAGAGGTGACACAGCTGGTAATTCTTCAGGGTACACCCCTGTTCAAAACTGTCACTGCTACAGGAACAAATCACAAAGTGTATTTTCAAATGAAAAAGATATCGCTTAAACATGTCAGATTAGTGCAATGTCATGCAAGCTGAAGCACAAGAAAGAGAAAGCCTTTTGGAAGTTTGAAGTATACCATTTAAGGAGAAAACGCGTGCCCTACAAAGCCTGGATAGGAAGAATGGAACAACAGATGGAAAACTCCACTGAGTGCTTTATCAGCCACCTGTCATACACTGAATGGTGGCCAATAACAAAGCTACACCTTATTGGGTTACGAGAAAGGAAGATGAAGTTGGCACTAGTGGTAAAGAATGGAAACGTAGGGTAATGAAGTATAGCCTATACTAAGCACAAGAAATCTGAAATTTTGAAAGGGTCTGAGGCAAATGAAATGAGTGACACGCAAGATGCAGAAGGCTGTTGTTTAAGTAACTTTGTAAGTCTTCCTATGCATTCAAGCCTCTCCATTTCCTGCTTCCCACTTGTTGAGGTCCTTCAAAAATACCAAAACAGGACTGAACAGTGTTTAATTAATTCTAAATCGTCACCCTGAAGCTTCGCATACCTAAACTACCAGTCTATTTGCTGTGGGCCATAGAATGTAAATGAATACAGCAGCGTGTTTGTGCCAATGATGGTGGCAACAAGGTTATGGGCGTTTCATCTCTTTATCCAAATAAAACTTTGCACATTTTCTTTTGGATGCAGGTAGCTATGGTAGTTCTAGGCTCCTCAACTTTCTACGATTACATTATACTATACAAGACATGTTTTTTTAGAAGAAGAAAAAATAAAGATTATTTCCAAGAGACCTCCAAACCATGATAAAAGCACTTTCTTCTTGTTGTGGATCCATATAGGGAAATGCCTACAGATAACAGAAAACACAAACAGTATGCAAACAGTTGGTATCTGAAGTCTATAGATTAACTAAGCACTATGGTAGGTATGATACCACAATTTCATTGCTTTGGAAAGTAACAACGATACCAATGGCAAACAGGTAATGATTAGAAAAGACAGAGATGTGAAAATGGAAAGTAATAAGGTACGGAATCAATCTGCTTTACAGGTAATTTAAACCAGCAAACGTATGTCAGTTAACCAAGGTGGACGCTTAGTACTTGAGAAAAAGACGGGTTACTTATGTACAGACTTACAAACCTGTACTTGACATTTCTGTATTTTTTACCCATTTGGGTCATCAATGTAGGCAATAACAACAACAACAACAACAAGAAAATACTACAGGCACCTAAATATTATGACTCTACCATAGCAGACAACCTAGTAATATTATCTGAGGGATAACATCATGAGCTATCTCAAAATATCCAAAATAATCAGAACCAGCATCCACACACTGTATAAAAATAGCTTTTTCTTTCACACAAACATTTCAGATGATATTAAGAACTTGTTAAAAAAAGGGTATTGTATGTTAATGTGATATTTTCCATTCTCATTTTGCTCCTTAATTTGTGCCATTTTCTCATTTCACTGTGCTCCTCAGTCTGTCTTTCCCTGATGGCAATATGTACCATTTTGTTCTCTGATAGCCTGTTTTATGGGCTTTCACTATTGCCTAATACAAGTTCTTGTGTGATTGTGGAATACCTGCTAGGGCAGCATTTGATTACTGAATTCAATTAAACTGTTATAATTCTATGTATGTATTTAGCAGAGAATGTCTCAAAAAAATAGAGAGAAGTCATATTAATCTATACTATTCACTTTCATAGAAATTTTTCTGAGGAGTTTTTTTATGAGAAAGGAACCTAAAGTTTTTGTGATGATCTTTTTTCTTTATTTAATTCAACACTATAAATTAAGACATTTATCACTAGCTAATAAAAGTAAAAACCTCAAACATAATTATTAGAAATATGAACACCAGTCGTGAACAAATCTCAAATGAAAGGAATCATCTCTAAGTCATACCATTTCCATTGGAGAATTGTCAATAAACTCATTTTACATATAAATGAAAAGAGCCACAAATATATTAGACCTGAGTTACTATTACAGAAGCTATTTATTGGACTAAAAATGTTGCTGTTAAAGATTATGATTCCGATGCAAGTTATCTTTTGTCTGATTTTTATAATTATTGACCATTTCAAGACAAGTCCATTAAAACTGCAGATAGTGGTTCATCACTTCTGAACCCTCTATTTTTAAATAACCTGACTCTTGTTCAGAGTATACTATGGTTTATATAGCTAGCACAACAGCCTATATCACTATAAAGTAATTTAACTGATCAAAACTTTGTTTAAAAAAAAAACCTATGGCTTTTCAAAATTTCAGCTGCTTTACTACCCTACATGCAAAACTGTTTTGCTGGGAACTATGCCACTATTGGAGCTGGAGTGAATCTATTCTCTCTTGACTTACCTGACTTATTCTACGAAGCCTTCAATTATTTTGGTTGAGCTTGCCTTGTCTTTCCGGCTGTTATAGAAAACAGAAGGCACAAAAGATAACTGATGTTTCCCCATCTGTTTCTTTAATAAATGCCCTCTGCTACAAAGGACTAGTGTGTGGACAAGAAAGCAGGACCCGCTTATCAAACCATACACCCAGTGCCGCCAGAGATCCAAGCTGTGTTTTGATAAGGATTTCCTGGATGATACGACAAAATTCTGCCTGAATCTCAGAGGGATCTTGGGCATCTGGCAAAAACAYTTCATCCAGATCATGAAAACAAATCACTTTTAATTAGTTAAGTCTTGTGCCCATCTCCTTCCCTCCCCACCTCCCAAAAAAAACTTGAGCTGAAAAAAACCAAAAAATTCTCTGGCTCTGACATTTGAAAACATGATGCCATGTTATCTCCTAGAGGTCCCACATGACAACATTAAATAACAGAAAGAAAAATACCAAAATCAAAAACTGACTTGTATGTAAACACAAAACAACCTTCAATTTGCAATCAGAAAAATCCGTACATGATTACTGTGTGCAAAGCTCAGGAATTATTAGTCTGGTTTTGAATTCTTTTAAGTAAGTGCAGCTGTATGAAATCACAAAATATTTTCAAATACAGAGAAGCTAACAGCTAACAGCATTTTTGTTCTGGTCGGATATTTTTATTACAGATAAAGTCTCCTATCTTTAAACATATCCCAAAGAAAGATGTTTCTGGACACTTCCTTTCTTTAATCACTTCTACCTGCAACAAATTTCAATGTGTAATTGAAAGGCACTGGTGATCTTTAAAACCTAATTGGCCAAAAGTGCTTTTCATGCAAAGACTGTGATTTTGAAGGATGCTGATAATGACTCTCAGCTTCCCCCAGCCTCACACTCAGAGGCAAGTCTCAGCTAGAATCTCGCCCCATATCTCGTATCTCTCTTTCTCCAGAATACCTGTCACAGCATAGAGCCAGCTCTTCACCCTTTCTATTTCAAACAAAGGAACTCCAGCCAAGTGACTCCCAGGCATACTGGCATAGATACACTTGTTAAGAAAATAATTGATAAGAATATTCACATGCAAGTTGAAAGAATCAATTCATCCTACTTCACTCAGAATAACACAATTGTTCAGGTGCCGCATGTATGATCTTCTTTTTGGCATCGTCTGTTATAAGCCGCTGCCAGAGGCAGCACATTGAACAAGATAAATCAATGAACATTCCCATGTGCCAAACCAAGAAATTGTCAATAGTGTGAAGCGTGTCTCAGTTTAAATGCCTGGAGCATCTTCCATATGTCTTAGTAAGGAATAGGCCTCTCTGACTAGATTAGTCCTGATCTGCTAGGAAGGAAGCAATAAATTTCCTGGAGAGCTATCACTCTGGAGAAAGTAAGAGGGAGGAGAAAAGGGTGTCTAGACTGCAAAGCTCTTTGGCATAAAGGTCAAACTGTGGGTGAGTATTACTCTTCAAGGAGATAAGATGTGGAGAGCTTGACAATGGTACTGTAACAAAACAAAACAAAACACAACATAAAAGCAAGCACACAAACTGATGAAAGAACAGAGATGAAACAAAATCTGTGGCATAATAATTAGATAATTTTGTGATGCCTTGCTTTACAGACTGAAGTTTCTGGATTTGCAATAGCTTCTTTGGAAAAACATTTTCTGAATAGGTTTTATAGTTTATTTCTCTGGATACAGATTGTTCTCTAACAACTTTTAAAACTGCAAGAATGAGGATAATTGTAATTCTCATACTGTGGATATTATTGTCTCTGCTCTTCCTGAAAATGGAGGAACAAAATGAACCTAGCATTTGAAAAGGGAACAGAAGAAAGCCTCTTCTTTTCTTGTGAAGAAAACAGAAATCTTCCCCTTTTCCCCTCACCTCTTCTCRTGCCCCCCCACCCCTGATGATCAAAATATCTCACAGTGAAGGAAGGATTGATGTTTTGGAATGATGCATCATGGAACCATTTCTCAACTCTGAAGTCCTCCTGAAGTCAACAGGTGTAGGACTCAGGAAAAAAAGGAATGTGTGGGTTTTTCTCTCTGATATACTCCTGCTACCATTTGTATAAGGAACAAATGACATCTTTGTAATAATCGGTGTTGAAATAAAGTCATTGCGTAATTGTACTTTGGTGTCAATGAGCCTTTACTAAGCTTTCCTCTAGCATTTCAGAAATAGTCTCCTAATTGGGAAGATCTACTTTGTTTCATTGTGTGTTTGAAAGTGGTAACCAAAACATCCCAGCCTTGGACTTTCCTAAAGACACTTCACCCAATGCTTTATCAAGCGCAGAAGATGAATTGATATATCTTGAGTCCATTGCTGTGTTGAGGTTTACACTATAGGTTTCTTTATGACACACTGCCTTACTGAAATCCAGGAGCTTCTATATGACTTCTCCCACCTGGAGCAAAAGGGTTGATTCCTGAACATTAAATCTGAAAGACTGTAGTGATGGACAGGTATTTATCAACCTGTTACATGCTTCCATGTTCAGTTTAAGCTACAATTGCTCTATTTCTACTATGCATTACTAATACTATAGTAAAGAAGTTAGTTACTCACTGTGCAACAAGACAAATTAAATTTGGCCTCCCTCAAACTTGTATCCTTTGTCATTAAACCACCAATGTCACAATAACCTTGCCCCTTCTCCTGTTCTTTATGACCTTCCTATTGTRCTGCAATACTTCCAGCTACTAATTATACTCCATAGTTTTCACATGCACTCTATACTGTCCCCTTCCCAGGTCTCCCAACTAAAACCTGAGAAAAAGATGAGATATGCTGTGGCAATTCTATCTCACAATTGTACCGAGTGGTACATGTATACTGAGCGGCCATTAACGAGATCTAAAAGAACTGATAGCCTTTAAACTCACCTGCAAACTTGCCCTCAATGGTGCCACTCGTTTGATTGTCTTTCCTATTTGTCTAAACACCACTTTACAAAACTTACAAGATTATTTTAAGAAAAAAAGAGTGTATTAGGAAAAATGTAAGCAGTTAAGAAACACAGGAAATGCATGTATGAAGTAAGTGGAAGTGAGTTTTAGGTAGACATGTTGACCAAATCCAATCCATCATAATTATATTTTATACACATAAACTATTTAGTAAGCCCTGCACCATAAGAGAACTGAAAGTACCTTATGTGCAGTTTTTCTCTTTTTTCCAGACTGTAACTATTGTGCAAAGTAGGATGATAATGTATTAAGAAATATTAAAGAATATACTGAGTGCCAACACCACCGTTGCAGAGTTGATTGACTCCAAGACCCCCCTCTTGCCACAGTCCATTTCAGTCTTACAGATCAAGTGCCTAAATCCCATGAAGTGCCTCAGCCTATAGGAGTGTTCAGTGCACGCTGAACACACGTGAGTTCAGCACAAACTACAGCAGTCCAGCCACTTCTACTGAAAAACATGGCAGGAAGGATAAGGTAAGTGTGGACTGTGGTGGCAGCTTTCATCTCATTATATGACAGCCTAATGATTATTAGTCACTAGTTCAGGAAGTGGAAGATTTAAGAACAACAGACAGAGAAGGGGCAGAGAACATGTCTCTAGCCCAGGCAGGCAGGGCATTTGACTTCTAATGCGGAGCAGGTACATAATCATATGACTTTGACACAAAAAGAATAAATTTTCTTTTCCTTACTGACAGAGGGTGTGCCTTCATAACTATAACTGTGTGTGTATTTTTTCTTGTTCGCTCTTGCTTCATAAATCTTGCATTCTTGGCTCTTCAGTGTAAGGAGGACATAGAAAAACATGAGAAAATATGAAGAGGAGCAGAAAAAATGTTATTGAGTAAGGAGAATAAGAAAAATGAACCAAGAGTGAAAAGCTTAAATTTATAAYCCAGAAAAGGAGAAAAATCATGACTGCAGTCTATAAAGACATTGAAGCTAACAATATAAGAAACAGAAAAAGGATGTATGAACAGAGGGAGGAGGAATAATAGCCTGTGGGTACGAAAAGAAAAATTTGGGCTGAATATTAAAAAATGTATTCCCATAACAAGAATAGTTGGGCAAAGAAATACTTTCCTTGAAGAAAAGGAGCATGACAAAAACACCATACACATTCAACAAAAATTAGCAAAACTATTCACTAATGAACTATTAGCAAAAAGATCAAAGCAAATAAAAGTGGTCCTTGAAGACTGACCATAATTAATTATCTAATTCCTGATACTCATATGGTGCTAAGGTTGAGAAATCAAGCACTCATTCATCAGCAAAAAATTATAGGAAGAACTGTAGCACCTTAAACTCAGCCACATTGCATGTGATGAAAATGTGTGCAAAAAAATAGACTACTAAGATGTATTAACATCTTAAAAGAGTTTAAAATACTATATAAGACATCATAGAATATAAAAAAAAATGTATCGCTTACTAATTACATCCATGCCAAAATGTGAACCTCTAAATGCCAACACTAAACAATAAGGATCTAGTGCAATCAATAATACACAATTATTATTTATTTTTTCCAAAACCTGCATTATCACAAGACTGATGCAGAGAATGAGTCTCAAGCATATGCAATTTAGTAATAAAATCATGTTGATATTATGCTATAAGAAGAAACACTAATCATGACAGTAAGATGCACTAAATTTGTACAGTTATCTATCTAAAAATAAATGACATGCATATATATAGACAGATACTGAAGTGACCTTGATAAGAAATTTAATGTTGGGTAATCAAATGCTGATAATCAATAGCTAAAATTATTTATTATTAGGTTACACATTAGTAAAATAGCAAAATTGAACCCATGATATAACATCCTCATAGGCAAGTTGATGAAGTACGGGCTAGATAAACAGAGAGTGAGGTGGACTGAAAACAGGCTGAATGGCAGAGCTCAGAGGGTTGTGATTAGTGGCGCAAAGTCTAGCTGGAGGCCAGTAACTAGCAGTGTCCCCC
>NW_020449341.1:1083922-1100696 GCF_003343035.1 Apteryx rowi | reverse complement strand
GAAGGGCTACAAAGATGATTAGGGGACTGGAGCATCTCTCTKATGAGGAAAGGCTGAGAGAGCTGGGCCTGTTCAGCCAGGAGAAGAGAAGGCTGAGAGGAGATCTTATCAATGTGTACAAGTATCTGAAGGGAGGGTGTAAAGAGGATGTGGCCAGACTCTTCTCAGTGGTGCCCAGCGACAGTACGAGAGGCAACRGGCACAAACTGAAACACCCTGAAGTTCTGTCTGAATCTAAGGAAAAACTKTTTTACTGTGAGGATGACTGAGCACTAGAGCAGGTTTCCCATAGAGGTTGTGGAGTCTTCTTCCTTGGATATATTCAAAAACCATCTGTACAGGGTCCTGGGCATCCTGCTCTAGGTGACCCTGCTTGAGCAGGGAGGTTGGACTAGATGATCTCCAGAGGTCCCTTCCAACCTCAACCTTTCTGTGAGTCTGTGGATTTGATTTCTCTGAATCTCAGTCACAGATATGTTTTCTCATTTTATTAATTGTGCAAGTCTAAGCTTGGAACAGAATGGAACCATCAAGCAGGATGATTGTATTTTGATTTACAAATGACTTTTGTCCTATTCTATTTTACAAAATGAATTTCAAAGGTAAAACAGTATTTCAGACATACTCTATGAAAACAAGTTCCATGTTCTGTACGATTTATCTTTTAAGCCCTAAAATGATAATTACATTTAAATTACTCTCCAATTCTATTGCATTAACATAATTGTGTGTTAACTAACAAGATGTACTTATTAAACGGAGTATTTCTAGACCATTTCCACATGTAATAATATGTTATTGTTAAATTTATAATACACCTAACAGTACTTTGCCTAGTGACTCTCTCTTACTGAAAATGGTGCCATTAAGTAACAGCAACTATACTACTTCCTGTTGACCACAGTGAACTCTACAGTGCTCTATAAAGAACATAAAAATTGGCATTGTTTGTGATATTGTATGTCTCTAATGACTCTAAATACAGTCTCATAGACTTTAAAACAAAGCCAGAGTGTTTTCTTAAAACTGTGTCTGACTCTTCAAGATAGGAAAGAGTGTCTTTATAACAGGTGCAGTGAAAGCAAGAATAAAGTTTTATTCTCATTTTATGCCAGAGTGGCAATTTACAAAGTCACCTGTAGAATTAGCTGGACCTATTCACCGGTTCAGTGTTGGTTCCAGGAAGTGAAAATTTCTCCTTCCGCCCACCAGCAATAATAAAAGCTCACAAAGAATTTATCTTCTCTTTCAGAATTGGATTTTCAAAGTGAGAATTCAATCAATTATCCTAATGTAATGTATTAACTTGGTTACCTTTGTTCAAGTGTAAAAAAAAAAGTGTTGTAAAATCTTGATCCTGTGGGATCAGGTTTTTGTACAAAATTGTTGAAGGGGCTGATAAAGGGAAGTCTTGTTAAGTTATAATCTACTTCCTTTTCCATCCCAGTGCAGAACTGATCCCCACAGCATAAATGCTTCTGAAAGCTAAAATGCACATATGGACTGTTTGGCTTCTGATGAAACACCGTCAGTCTAAAAGGCTCTGTGAATGTTGAATGGTCTGCTAGCACATTGTAACTTGTGAAACAACAGCCTCGGGTAGCTTTACCTAAAAGGCAATGACTCCAGAAGTCTACAGGCTGAGCACACTTTACAGTTTACATACTCTTTCCTCTATGACAGTAAAAGCAGATATTTCTGATGTGACAGTCTAGGGATTTTTCAACTTTTATTCCCAAAGCAATACCGATTATGTTCAGAAAAGTTTTAGAAGGTGTTTCACTTTTATTTGTAAGTAGGGCTTCTCACAGATAACTGAATGCATTTATTTTTCATGGACAAGTTTGTCCATTTTATGGTTTCCTAGTAAAAAAAAACCCCAAAACCCAAAACCAACCAAACAAACAAAACTCCAAGAAAGAAAGAACTGTAGTTCTAGATTTTCCTCAATAATTCTTGGGTATTCACTATTAGTTCCCAGAAATTGTTATATTCTTTGAGTCAAATATTCAATCAGAATGAATATTCAACAGAATATTCAACCAGAAATTAAATCTCCCACCAACAATCAAAGGGCATGCACAATTTATAGACGAGTGGCTGTTGTAATTAAAAGAAAAAAGGGAAATAGAAAATGCCTTAACTCTGAAAATAGCTACTGAACACTCACGTTAGCTACTTTTCTAATCTGTCTGCATTAAGTATGTCAATAGCACTGCGGATAAACCTGGAGAACAAACATTAGAAGGGTTGGGACTCCAGGAATCAGGGAGGGAAAAAAATGCTTATTAAGACTCTTGTCTTCAAGGTCACAGTCTTTCCTSTTGGTTTGTTCCCTACAGTATTTTTCTTCAGTAGTGCATTGAATCTAGTTTTAAAAGTCCCAAGAGATGAAGCTACCATCACTTTTCTTAAAAAGCTATTCCAGAGCCAAAAGGAAGAGAGGAATTTTATCGTTTTTGATATTATATTCCAGCACTCTTACAGTAATGTTCTCACTAGGCACCACATTAAAATCAGTAATGGAAAGGAAAAATGAAATCTCTTTCAGATATTTGTATCATGTTTCCCACTGGTTACAAGAACATTGGATTGAAAAAGAATTTATGGATTACTGACTATAGTCTACTGCTGCTACTCCATGTAACTTATCTTGTGAACTAAATATGTACTATCTTAAGAGCAGTTAGTTTCTTATTTTGCTATTTGTGATGGGAAGCTTTTTAAGAAACACAAAAAGCTGTCATGGTTAGAAAGCTTATAATTTCCATCTGAAAATAATTAATGGACAGCTTATATCCAATTTGTTCTTTTGGTATAACTACCTTTTAGTTTTGTAATTTTTTCCCTCCCTGTACTTATCCTCCTAGTGGATTTACAGAAAACAATCATATATCCTCTCAGTTTTGTTTCTTTGACTTCTTGGTATGCTCTACTAGGTAGGTTTTCTGATTCTTTTGGGAAGCTTTCTTGCACAATTTATACTTTGAATTCATTTTTTTCTTTGTGCCATCAACAAATATCAGCAATGTGCTCCTACCTTTTGGACTAAAGTCGTTAACAAAAATATTAAATAAGAACCCTTGCAAACCAATTCTTAAAGATCTCCAGCAATAACCCTCTTCCACTCCAGTAAAGCTTATCCTTTTCAATATCACATGTGGTTTTCTCCCCTTTAGTCATTTCCTCACAACACATTAAAATTCTTGTAGTAATCCTATTTTTAATTTATTGTTTGGCACTGTATCAAATATTTAACTAAATTCCAAAGAGATGAGCTCTCCTGCATGTCATTTGCCTAGAAAATTATTAGCAAAGAAAAATTGCAGTTAAAAAAATGTTGTGTTTTGTCCCATTTCTAACTGCCTTCATATATTTAATGATAATTTCAATTGAAATTTGTTCTAAAACTTTACATACTATTAAGGCCAGATGAACCCACCCTCCCAAATCATTTATGTCTCCATCTACTTTTTTAAATGAAAGATTTACCATTGTTCTCCTAGTATAGGGTGTCAGCTGGGATAGGTTGGTTGAGGATAGGTTGATCATTAGACCTGTGGTTTCAAATATGGTTCTTCATAATTCTGGGATGAAGAATATCTAATCTCCTCCATCTTAAGCACAGTTTTGGGGGGGGKKTTTTTGATTTTTCCTGTAAAGCAATAAATCACATTTCTATGTCTTTATTTTCATTATTTTGTGTCTCCGTTTCTCATACCATTGTCTTTGCTGAAAGTTTTGAGAAAATTCTCATTTAGATTTTGGACCAAAAGAACCTGTTTTTAATGTCTAGCATAATTCCTGTGTTCCTAGCAGAAGAGTACTTCCTTCCTTTTTTTGTTCTCAATTTCACATGGCTAAAAACCTCTGCTTTTAATTACTTTTTGTATGATGAAGCTTGACTTGATATTTGGCAATTCTCCCATTCCTCATGTGTCCTGAATTCTAACATGTAGTTTTCATATTGATCAGTTTAAAATAAACAAACACAAAAAAACACATGAAGGAAAATTACTTATTTTAGCTATCTGCCTATACTTAATGCCCTTGGCTCAGATGTCTTTTACATTTATGGCTTAAGGAAATTCTGAGCACTCCTGATGTTCAAATTCTGGGACTGTTTAGTACACTTAGCTTCAATAGATAGTCCATATAATTATTAACATTTTCTCTCTTAAAATTAAGAACTTCTGTTATAGATTCTATGCATTCTTTATCTAATTCAGTTTGAACCATCTTAGGAACACTGACATGCAAAGTTGTTTTTAATCAATAGGTCTTCTACAATGATTTGTCAATATGCAATAAAATGTATTCTTTTGTTGGTAGATTGATTATGTGGTCAAGAATATGTAAGCCCTATTATAATTTATAGAACTTGTCCTCTAATTTTTATCAGGCAACATCAAATATCCCATAGGACATTTATTCCAGTAATACYACCAATATTATAAGGAACTCTCTATAGGCCTGACACCGGAGATCTGCAGCAAATTCTCAAATTACCCCTTAGAATCTTTTCCACACTTCTGCCACATACTTTGACCTAAAGATACTCAATCTTTAACTATGTTGGGACCCTTTTTTAACCTTCCAATATCTCATAAACAATCCTGCTTTACTGTATGTCCATTTGAATCCTTTTTCACTAACCAGTTCTTCCAGTCTTTGGGTAATGTCTCCCTCCTAAATACATTTGCATCTCCTGTCAACTTTTGTTATCTATGAATTTCATTAACATGCTGTTTACTTCTTTGAAATCATTAATTAAGATATTAAATCAGACATTATCCTGCAAAGACATAAGCACATTCTTAGCTTTAACCTTGCAGAATCTCACCACATAACATCATGTACCCATCCGTGTATCTTCTGACTTTCCATCTGTATATGGCAAATAAAAATTATAAAGAATTTTGTCATCTCATGTCTCAATTACTTTACCATCCTTTTCTCTGGCCTTAATGCATGTGATCTTGGTTCTATTCATGATAGTGCTGCAAGGATCTTTGCTTTCATTCAATTGCTCAGTGGCTTCCATTTCACTGTATGCTACTTGTTGCTTTTCCTTCACTATTCACTCAAATATAAGCTTCCACTGTCAAGATCATTTCTCTCTCATCAGTATCAAAGACTGACTTCTGCCACTGCTCATGATCCAAGCCTCCATCCATTTACTGTTTTTAAAAATACCTATTGCTTTCTCCTATTTTGCCTTTCAAACTTAAGAAGATTTCCTTGTAAACATGTGTAGAACTGCCTTATTATTCTTCTTTATGTCTTTTGGTAAAATTTGTCATTGCTTTGAAGCCAACAAAAAATTTGATTACCATTAGACTGTTAACATACTGCCTATCACACTCATCAGCCTTGCCTCTTCCTTCTTCTCTGACAGGGCGATTTCCTCACATGCAGTCAGACTTTAAGGGCAGAGACCATCTTTTTTTTTTTTGTATTCTTACAGATGGTCTTGAGCCATGATTAGGTCTTCTACAAAGATACTAAATATAATAAACAAATAAAAATAGCAAAACAAAACAGCAAAATAAAAACTTAAGAGATCCATTCATCCTCATGTAATAATAGGAACCTGCACAGTAACTCTTTATAGGGCTACAAATAAAAACAGAGCTACAGAAGAGTCTCTCCCAAAACAGTTTGTTGACATCTTGTTTTTTATAATGATGTAACTAGTAGCTAATCCAGCTAATTTTATTCCTTACCAAGCTAATAAGAAGTATTGGGTTTTTTTTGTTTTTTTTTTTGTTTTTTTTTTTCCCCCCGGGAAGATTTGCCAAGACACTGTGTCCAATCTTTCACCTTTATATAAATTTAAATCATGGAAGATTATCATATGACTTAGCATGCTAATCATAGAGTACAAATAGCAAATACTGAAGACAATGCTCACAGGAAAACACCTTATAAGTGCTCTTCAGACTGATACCTTTCAGGATATCAGAGGTTTTAAAATGTTTGGCAGCAAAATACAACTCTAAAACAGATGTGTTGAATTTGGAATCCCTCACAAACTGATAACCAGTGAAATCTTTTGTAGATAATTTGCCAATCAAAATGGCTTTACCTTCACTATGTAAAATTTCTCACTGATAATATATTTTGTTATGGCATTTCTGTGAACAGCAGTGGTTTCATTGACAGTGTGTGAGTATGAGGTGAAACAATGGAAAGAATCTGTACCTTGATGAAACATGACAAATTGTAAGTATCACTGGCATTGATTACTAGGATCCAAGATCTGCAGGGCAAATTTCTTTAGGAAATTTTTGGAAAAATGATCATACAAGTACCATATTAAACAAGTAGTGGTTAAGAAATTCAAAAATTAAGGTTTGCATGGTGAACTTCTGTAACTTTCACAAGAATAACTGGCAAAAACTGGGTCCAAAAGAGAGGTATTTACTACCAAATAACCTAGACAAATTACGCTTGGTTCAAATTCAGAGAAAATAATGGATTTAAAGTAACATTGAGCATTTTCAGGAGAGAATTTCCTAGTGATAATGAAACAAAAGGAAGATATTTTGACAGGTTTATCTGTCTTTGGGTCATTTCTGCTCCCCTTCCATAATGGGGATTCTACGGCTTAGTCAATTCTCCTTCTCCTTCTCCTACTCCTTCTCTTCCTTCTCCTTCATGTTATTATTATTATTATAAGAAGAAGACAGACTCTTTACCGCTTATTGGGTGTGGTGGACTATCCACACAGGTGTACAAGGGAATCCAGTAATCTAACAGTCAGCATTTCTGTGATTTCTTCCCCTCTTTTTATCTTCATCTTCCTATTTGCCCAATATAGAGTTTCAAAGTAAAGTCAATTGCAAACACTGGGAAAAGAAGAAAAGAAAAAAAAAAGGGGGGGGGGTTCTAACTGTTTTAACCTGTCAAAAAGAAGAACTTACAACCCTTTTTCTTCTCTAATTGTAACTCTGAGTCAAGAATAAATATAAAAATATAGTCAATAAATATAAAAATATAGTCATCATGAGAGACTAAAAAGACGTAAATGATAAAATGTGCAACTTCTTGATTTTATTTTTTTCTCCAAATTTCTACTTCATTTATTTATTTAATTTTGCTTCAGAACATAAGCAGAAGATTATGAGACGAGAAAAGAAAGACTAGTTATTGCTTTTGTGACTGAATCACCTTTCTGATTCTTTGGTTACCCACTACATAGCAATACATTGCTCTGTGTCAACTGAAATACAGAGGTACAGTTGTAGGATTAAAGGCTGAAAAGCTTTTTASTCTATATTATTTGACTTTGTTGCTTCAAACTGTCCCTAAAATGATAAAACATCATTTTACCAAAGATTTTGGTATTTAAACAGACAGATTTTTTTTCTTCCCTATGCACACAGGGATTGCAACAGTTTCAAGTTGGATTATATTTTGTGTTCTTGCAATCTATAGAATCTTATAGCTGTCAAAATTGTTCTAGAAAGGTAGAAAGCTGATACTTCGTCTTGAAACATGAAAAGGCTTATTAAGCCATGAAAACTCCATAATGCTTGGAAGGACATATGCTGCAGAGGCCGAGTGATGGGTGAGTATGCGGTGGAAAGTTCTGGTGAAAACACAAGGATGTAGGAGGATTTTGACAGTTGGGAGTAAGGGAAAAGATGCCAGCTCCTCTCTCCTACTCCTGCTGCAGCCACAAAGCATGGATGGGAGCCCTGAAGAAGCTGTTTTACAATAAATGCTGTTTGCCTCTATCACACAATATCAATAGAGCTGTTCTGAAAGGCCCAGAGACTTTTCTCCGGGTGTGTCCTTGCACTCCCTGCCTTTAAGGAACCAGACTGGAAGTGTCCAGGATCAAATAAGAAGAATTGCCTGGTCTTTGTAAAATCAAGAAGTATACCTGTATAGATTCAAAAATTAAGGAAGTCTAAAGCAATCTGGACAGATGTTCACCCCAGCTCCCAAGAACACCCCACAGCCCTCAAAAGCAGAATACACGACAGCAGCCAAGACTGGGCTTTTAGCTAGTACTTTGAACACATTCTGAACCCAAAAAAAAGCACAAAAAGGGAAAGAAAATGAATCTTCCACAACATTAGAATAATGAGTCTTGTTAGCATATCTCTATTAAACTGAAATAAACATTGAGTATTCTTTTAGCCTGAAGAGATATATTTAAAATTCCTCCTTCTCAGTCTCCAGACAATTGATGCTGCCAATTAYAGGACTATTTTTTTAACATCAAGTGATGGCAGAACATCCCTATTAGCAAAGCAGAATGAATCAGAGCTTACAGTAGCTACTAGAGAGCTGTCAGAGCTACTAAGCCCCCAAACCCCTGTCCTGGCCCATAGCCCTGCTATCACAAAATCCAGAGTCAAAACATTATTTCAGTCAAAGTTTGCTTTAATCAAGTGATGCCTAATCCACTTTTGGTGTATCCTGGAAGACATTATTTCAAACAGTAGTGTTTGGAATGTGAAGAAAAACATCAACATTGTTTTCTTTCCAAACAGAAGAAGATTGTTTTAAATAATCTAAAATATTCTGAACGAGAGAGGTGCATATCCATTTGAATAATCTTGCTACTGTTTGCTTGACATATGAGATGAGATGAGATTCTCTAAAGCTGCTGTTTGCATGTTTGTCTCTTATGTTTCTGTTCTATTCTTTATTAGCTACTACTATCTTTCAAATCTCTTCATTTCATACCTACTTTACAAATTTTCCTAGCATTGTTATCTTCTTGCTGCAAAGGACACATTTATATTTGATGATGGAAACAAGCAGGTTAACTAGAGTTTTAATGAGGGCAGGTAGGTCCTGAACAGATCTTAAGCTTAGTGTTTTTAAGTGAGATTTAATTGCATTTATTAAAGATGTCCCAGCAATGATTAAAATTTTTTGTGTTCACGGTGAACTTAACCACATCTCAGAAACTCCCCAAACAATGGCCAGGTGAGTTAGGAGAACAGAAGGGAATTCAGTGCAGCCAACAAAAAGATCTGACCACAGAAGTGTTCATTATTTAAATGAATATACTTTTTTCTTTATTTGGGGATGCTGCAAAAAAAGGTAGAACTCAGCAGGCATAAACCTCCCATGCCGTCACTGAAATAAAGGGATGTGGCATCTTCTCTTTACTTATTTATTTATTTTTCTTTATACTTTTCACCTTTTTGAAGTGAAGAGCTGAACTACATGGTTAGCCTCTTTATAGTCTATCTATTATGGTGCCAAACTGAAGACACAGGAGCTATAAAATGGTTCATAAGATAACATGCATCATCAGAAAAGAATAGGCCCATCTGCTGGAGTTCTGCACACATCATTTGCTGAGTCTAGTATTGGGGGAGCTGAGTAGTTTTGGCCGCACAAGCATCTGTAACAGCAAGGCATGGGAATTGCTCTGGATGAATGCAAGGTGCTAAATTCTGTTGGGTGCTCTGCATAAGATCACTTAAAAAAAAAAAAAAGTAATTGTGTTCAAAGCAACATAGTTCATATAATTTCTTTATTATCTGGGAAGTATTTTTGACCGAGTAATTTAATAAGTTGCCCACGCAGCCATAAGCAGTAAATGGAAGGTCATGGGTCAAGCAGAAAGTATTGTTATGCTGTGATACATAAAACAGGAATTTAAAAGGTATCTGCTAGTGGTAACTTGTGCCATTATTCATCCAATGTTTGAGTGAATTGTCATTCAGCTGAATAGCATCAAAATGCAATATTTACCACAAACACTAACCAAGCTCTGTTCTTGACATTTCGTATCAGAGAAGAGTTCTTTTAGGAACATTAAAAATTTCTCGAAAGACAGACTTTAGTTTATTCAACAAATTTTTGGTAATATTTTTGGAAGATAGAGATTTTGAGCAACTTCTTAACAGCTTTCTCAAACCTAGCTTATACTATAACTTTACTTGCCTTTTGCTTCTGGCAGCCTGTCCCTCAGCAAAAAGAAGAAGAAAGAAAATAAAGAGTCGACCCCTTCTGGTTTGGYATCTGCATACATGCTTTGGAGCATAAACACAGTAAGCTGCCCTGACTAATCTGCAACAGCTCAGCTTCTTCCCCCATCTCATCAATACCATGGCACCAAAATGGCATGTCCGATTAGGGGCCTGTTCAAGCTTGAAGCAAACAGGACTCTCCATTGCTTCTAATGGCTTTTGGATGATGATATCCTAAAGCTCCTATCTTTAAATACGTAGGTGCTTAGGTGTTTTGGTAAAGAAGCATCAGGTATATCCCATGGACTGTAAACAGAGCTGGCAAAGTGCTACAGTTAAACATTACTTGACCTACTGTAAACCACATCAGTGACACTTTTCAAGTGCACATGCAAACAAAAAGTTACAAAAGCTATGATGGCTCGTGATAGCACAAGATATGCTGTCTAAAGCTGAGCTGGGTTAAAGGGGTAAAGGCCCCACTGCCCGTCACCACTAACACACTGTAGCATGGGTCTGTTGATGTAACTGTATGTGCTATCAGTCTTTAATTTGTCAGTATGGTCTGGTTCAATGAAGCCTTACTGTTAATGCTGTTTTATTTTGATAGAAATTGGTTAGAGAGCAACAACACGTGTTGTTATGCTGGCAGATCTAAAAGCCTGCAAGCCTCTGGGAAGTGGTGAGGAGTAGCGTCAAAAACCACACCTGCAGCCACAGCTTTCAGAATACAGCTGCTAAAATCAGGGAAAACAGCACTGACTTTGCAAGCTTAACACCTTGCGATGAAGATGACACTATGACTTGTGATAGGGTGATAAAAATTTCCAGGGGTATTTTGCCCTTCCATGGATCTGGGAATTGAATGGATCCCATTTGTCATGACTTTAACAGCAATTATACAGAGATATGACAAACTGAGAGAACGAGGATAAAATCAAGCTGATAATGATCTATCCTGTAATATTTGTTATATTTGTAGCCTTTGAGATGTACAAGGGAAAGGGTAATAGAGGAGCAACAAATAAAATAAAATAAAATAAAATAAATATAAATATAAAAGAAAAGAAAAAAATAAACTTTGCCACTGAATAGGAGAGAAGAAACAGATATGAGATCTTGCTAGTTGTGATACTTATTTTCCCTCCAAAATGGAAATGGTTAGCAGAATATTACATCAAGCACAGATAAAGACAAAAATTTCAAGAGCTTAATTGTGGTTAATGCAACATGGATGCTTAATGGTTAGAAGGAAAAGGTACATCAAGGCTTTCACAATTCAGAAGTATCAGGTCTTCAATCAAATCCCACTGTCTGTTCTGTTACACTGGTTAGTCAGGACAGAATTAGTACCTTTCAGCTATATGTTTCCAAGAAATAAATTCCCTGTAGCCTAGGGGAAGCACACCAAGCTATAAGCCAGAAGAATGTGTTCTGTTCTTATCTTTCCTGGCAGCTGTTAATACTTCTGTGCAGAGGTTTGCTGAGGATAAGTTGGGGTTAAAAGGATGATTGCCATTACCCCACATTAGTACTGGCTAGCTGTGTTGTATGAGCAAATTAATACCTATTTTCTCTTTTTATTAAAATCTGAACTGAGAATTTAGCGATCCATTCTCAATTCTGCTGAATGTGATCTCCAGCACTGCATCGTCACATTGCCTCATACAATGAATGTGTCAAATATAGGGGGGTTTTAGTCTGACCATTAGTTAATGCTTCTTACATGGAGTTTGTCCCTATTTTGAGGAGAATACAACAGCTTTCAGTTTGACTGACAGAGATTCAAAATTCTAGTATTTAAATTCCGGCAACCTATGTGGAGGCTTCATTAGATTATACATGAAATAGTTTGGTTTTACAAACCATTTAATTATTTTTTATGTCCTAGGTAAATTTTCAAGCTAGGAAAACATCCTGAATAAGAGACAATATAGTTCAGAAACATAAACACTGTCAGTTGTGGCCCTACACCAGGAATCACAGTAACTAAAATTTTGATTCTCACAAGCAACTTTTCACTTTGGAGAGCAAGGGGAAAGACTCACTYGGGGATGGCAGCTGGTGTTTTGGGATGGGTGAGTGTCACAGTCCCCAGACCTTTACCCACGGTCATTTGAAAAAAAGGTCAATTACTTGTGCATGATGTGGACAGAGCCTTTAGTTTTGTGGCTTAAGATACAGACTGACAGTAGAAAAGTCATGGCAAAGGTGGCTCAAGGAAAGGGCAGGGATGCAGTCTCAAGGCGTTTGACAAAGGAAACATTTCCCGCTAGAAGAGAGGGATGAACAGAGGGATATGGCATGTGGGTAAAGTAGGAATGATGCCAGCTCCCACAGTATTTCTGGACCACTGTAGTTTCCATCACATGCCTTGCCTTAAAATCCTTAAAAGCTAATACTCAGCCATTAGTCTGATGAAATAAGCAACACTGAAAAGATCTGGTAAATGTTGATATGACTGGTATTAGACACATGTACCTGTTCAGAATCATCTATTCATCATTCTTCAAGTTTTCATACTGATGTGGCACATTTGCAAGCTTTTATTAGAGGAAATAATTGAAGTGTATTACCCTTTCATAAAAAGGGCACAGTCAATGTTATATCTCCTTCTGCTAGGAAGAATTAGTAAGTTCCTAGTTTTCAAAACACTCTTTACAGTTTGTAAGTATGCATTACAATGGAAAAGTTACAATATATTTAAGATAATACATGCCATTCACCATTAATAATAGCTACAACAGGCACTTGATACAGCAGGTCAGAGTTAATGTTACACAAGGGCTTTTATTATAGTTCAAGATTTGTATATCTTCTATCTTTCTGAAAAATATTCCTTGTGGGCTTAAGTATTGCGGGGTTAAACACAGAGTAGTACGACATTTTGTGCCTTCAGTAAGCCAAAGCAAAATCTTTCTTTATTAAGACATGCAATTTGAAAACAAACAACACTATATCACCCAGCCACCTTCAGCAAAAATTAATATTGTATGTGGGAGTATATTAAGGTGTATTACAGAGAGTGCATGCTACAGTTTAGACAGAATGAGTAACAGCTTAGATTTATTTGCGAAACTTTTTCAATTCTAAACTTTTGAATACACCATTTAATAAAACTTTATGTTCACTTTAAAAAGAACAAAAATAGTACTTGTTTAGGAAGTGCAATTTGGCATTTCTAAAAGTTCAGCTGTTTATTAATGGCAATGAAAGTTCTTTGGCATAATCATGATTCCTGCTATTGAGACCCAGTGAACAAGGATTTTGGTTTTTCGGCTTGCAGTACAAAGTGCTGATTAACTTGAAATAAAAAGCACAGAGATTTAATCCACTGAAAGTAACAGCATGAATGTTCTTAATCCATTCATTCTATTCAGTAATTTTATGAGCAGCTCACTATACAGCAGTGCATCTTGAAGGAACTGTAAGCCATTTTTACACTTCATTTATGTAACGGAGGAGATGCGATTTGAGGATATGACAATTCAGGGAATCTCCCTATACACAAATAGAATTCTAATTGAGGGTATGGAGATGCTGCATCATTAAATGTCTCAGAGCATATAGTAAACGGCCATGTAATGCATCTTCTAGACCAGGAACAATAGAAGGTTTTTAAACCTTGATAACTCCCATTCAAATGCTAGCACTTTAGGAAAACAGACTGGCTAAAGATGAGGGAAAACTTTTCAGCCAAGTCAGGGCAGGAAAGGAGCTTGGAGCAGTAGTATTTCCCCAGAAACAAAACATAGCATTAAGTTCTTATTATACAGCAGTGCTCTAGAAACTAACCTCCAGTAATATAAAAACCTATTTTCCCTGGGAGAACCATATTCATTTCCCTGAAGAATAATATACTCTTAACCACTAGCGACCTCCCCCAAAATAGGGTAATGGCTTAGTACAGAGTACACAGTGGTACATAAAAGGGATGTGAATCAGTCAGTAGTATTTGTACAGTTCTAAGTGAATAACAGTTTAGCAATTATTTATTATTTATTTATTTATTTATTTTTGCAATAGTTCACTTTCACTGTATTCACAACTTTACAGCAGATTGCACCACAGTGTGCACTGACTGACTGATGTCAGCTTGACTAGCTGGCAGGGCCAGTGATGGGTGTATCTTACTACAACCTATTGTGGTATATTGGATAAAAATCTTTTCAAGACACAAATGGGAATCAACTGCCCTCCTGTACTTTACTTAGTTGGCAAAAGTTCATCCCTAGAAAGATCATATTTTAATGTATTGTAAAAAAGTAGAGACACAAGAAGTTAACCTCTTTTAAAGAAAATTTCTACCAGGTCAAAAATTTCAGATGCCCATGATATAACTTCCTGAAATGTAGTGCCATCTGTGCAGTAGTGTCAGAATACAAGATTGTCAGCTATACCCAAACGCCAGGCCAGCAAAACATTTATTGCCTATATACAGTCATTATGCCCTGAGTGAGGTATAATTTGCCTATAGTAGCTCAATACTTCAAGGCAAGCGTACTAAAATATACTGTAATAGAAAAGCCCAGGTGTTTCACTTTTTCTGAAGCAGGTGTTTCAATTACTTCTTGCTAGTAAGTCAGAAATGCAAAGGCACACATATTAAAGTCTGCACCTCTGACTTGATTCAGCTGTGGAATTCTCATACGTACAGAATTGTGGCTTGAAATCACAACTGATGAACTTAAAAAAAAAATCCTTTTTAGATAGTGACAGAAACGTAGAAACATAGGAACAATTAAGTTGGAAGGAGCCTCTGAAGGTCATCTAGTTCAAATCCATGCTCAAACCAGGGCTAGTTTCAAAGTTAGATCAGATTGCACAGAGTCCAGCCAAGTTCTGAAAATCTCCAAGGATGAAGAGTCCACAGCCTCTTTGAGCAACCTGTTCCTCTGTCAAACCACTCTCGGTACGACTTGTTTTTTCTCATGTCTCATTGGAATTTCTGTTACTGCAACTTTCAACCATTCTTTTGCAGTGCACTGCTGAGAAAAGACTGTTCCTGTCTTCTCTAACCCACATTAGGTAGCAGAAGAAAGAAGTTATATTCCCTACCATTTTCTTCTCTTCTTTAGGCTAAACAAATCCAGCTGCTTCAGTCTCTCCTATAGGTCATGTCCTGAAGCCCCCTAATGATCTCAGTTGTTCTCCTCTGAATTCTCTAATGTTTTCAATCTCTCCATTGTACTGGGAATCCCAAAACTGGACTCAGTACTCTACATGTGACCTCACTAGTCCTTGGCTGAGAAGAATAATCACTTTCCTTGACCTGCTGGCTACAGTCTTGTTAATATAGCCCATTATTATATGGGGATACTAATATGCAGTTGACCACCATTGTCACAAAGCTGCACTGCTGATACATGTTCAGTTTGGTGTCCACCAGGACCTCCAGCTTCTTTTCTGCAGAGCTGCCCTTACCCAGTCAGTCCACAGACTGTACTGCTGCCTGGGTTATTCCATCCCAGATACAAGATATTGTCTTTCAAGACATATGTCAGCCCACTTCTCTAATTTTTTTTAAATCCCTCTGTACGGCAGCCCTGTCCTCCATCAGTTCAACTATTCTCTCCAATTTAGTGCCATCTTCAGACTTGCTGAACTTCTGCCCCATCCAGTCATTCATGCTGCTGATGACTGTTCAGTTACCTTATCCTTGATGCCCCCTTCTGCTGCCATTCTAATCTCTACTTCTAGCTCCTGACTCCAGTCCTCTTCTTGCTGAGTTCATATTCTCCCACTCTTTCTGGCCTTTGCTTTCCCATACACCTTGTCCACAACTGGAAAAAAAAGAGTACTTTCCTCCCATCCCTCCTTTCCTCTCCACATTCATCTGACCTGAACTGGTCTCCAAGATTTACCTCACTGATATCATATCTCCTTCCCCAGGAAGGAAGGAGAGTGCTGGGTGGTACTGAACCCATAGGAGCAAAGRTAGCACCTTGCGGAGATACTACTTGTTTCCCAAACAGGATGTTAACTCCCGGGCTTGGAGAATAAGTGGTAATTGGTTTAGACAACTTTTAACTGCTTATCATTCATGAAACTGAGTATGGTAAAACCTACTATAGAAGACTATCCACATTCATTTCATTCCAGGGCCAAGGCTGTCAGGATCAAGGCATATTCCAGCTAAGAGCTATAGAGAAAACAAATGCTTTGAATACTCTTTTCAGAAAATATTTTTTCCTCTCTAGTTCTACACAAATCTATACTTTCAGTAGTTCCTGGAGCTTCTGGTTATGGTTGTTTAAAAAGAAATGTTTGTATGAAGTCAGACCCTCTGTCAAAACACAATAATGCAAGAGCTTTCTTCTGGAGAAAGGTCATATGAGACAGAGAGGCTTTATTTATTTATTTACTCATTTATTTATTTGAAGGGCTTCTTCAAAGACATCGGTAGCAAGAGGAAGACTAGGGAAAATGTGGGCCCTTTGCTGAATGGGGTGGGTGCCCTGGTGACAAAGGATACAGAGAAGGCAGAGTTACCGAATGCCTTCTTTGCTTCAGTCTTTACTGCTCAGGCCAGCCCTCAGGAACCCCAGACCSTGGAGGCAAGAGAGAAAGTCTGGAGAAAGGAAGACTTTCCCTTGATGGAGGAGGATTGGGTTAGAGATCACTTAAGCAAACTTGACACCCACAAATCCATGGGCCCTGATGGGATGCACCCACGAGTGCTGAGGGAGCTGGCGGACATTATTGGTAAGCCACTCTCCATCATCTTTGAAAGGTCATGGAGAACAGGAGAGGTGCCTGAGGACTGGAAGAAAGCCAATGTCACCCCAGTCTTCAAAAAGGGCAAGAAGGAGGACCCAGGGAACTACAGG